>NW_016107722.1:907305-1043281 GCF_001604975.1 Cebus imitator | reverse complement strand
GAGCCTCGTGGGGGATACTGTGCAGTCGGCGGTGTGAGTGAGCCTCGTGGGGGATGCTGTGACGGTAGCCCTGTGAGTGAGCCTTGTTAGGGATACTTTGTAGCTGCACATTTTTGAACTCTTGCTTCAACACTTACCATTCTGTCTTTGGAGGGCAGAGATATGCGAAACCACATGCTGGGATTCACAGGAAGCTAAACTGTATTCCAAGGTGTTCTGAAGCTTGTTTTCAGCCAGGGTAAATGTGGTGTTCTTGACAGGGGAAGTGTTCAGGTGTCCACATGTGGAAGCCGAACATTGCTGCTGAGTGGGAATTGTCAGTAAGTGGAAATCAGAAGCGAAATACCTTAGCCTTCCTTCTTGTTCAACATTAATCTCAGGACTATGTTTATAGGCTGATTCCAGATGTGCCTGACTCCAAGGCTGAGTTTTCAGAGGTGACAGGTGGTGTTTACCTCCGCATAAAAAAGGTCAAATTGTGTCATAGATCGAAGGGCAAATGTCTGACTATCCCATGGGAGAGCCTGATAGATGGTTTGGTTGCAATTTGGCCCAGAAGCTGGAGACAGTGCTTACTCGATGGAGTAGGGAAAATATGTCATTCTCCATGGCTGCGGTAGAGGGCGCAGCTTGAAAGGAAAGTGCCACTTAGAGGACGCGAATGAAATAGGAGCTTTTAACTTGATGTCTGCCGGGGTCATTCCCCTTGGTGCACCACTCTAAGCTGCTGGCTGACTCTTGGTGTTTTTATTCTGCAGCCACGGTATTTGGTGAGCTCTGCTTTTAGGAACACTTAATTAGTTTGACCTGCCCCACTGCTTCTTACATGAGGGGAAGCATTCCAGGGATAGAGCTTGAGACCAGTGCCTCTCCAACTTGAGAAATGCACAGACCTCTATTAAAGGGACAACATTGTCTTTGTGCATTCTGCTATTGACTAACATCCTGTTCTTTATTATACTATATATGCATATAAAGTCTGGATATACATTCCTTATGCTTACAAAACCAGTACTATTCAAAATAATAATATTCATCAAATAGACTGGATGATGTCATTTTGCGAAAGCCCAAATAACTAATAGTAGAAGCACAAATTTGAGACTGAGCCCTATATTTAATTTGTATTAAATTAAAGGATTTAACTTCAATGGTGCTAGTTCAGAAAATTTCTGTACCTGCAAGTAAGTTATGAGAAAAAGATGAATAACTGCCGGGCTTTGTGTACTAGTTTAGAAATGTTAGACTTCATATTAAAGCCAAGCTATGCTGGAAGTCAGTTTTTCAAATGCCAGTTTGAATGAGGCATCAGCTAATGATGGAAAGGTGTCTTCCCATCCCTTCTGTCTACAGTAGAAGGTAGAATTAGCATTGAAGTGCATTGTAATCTGCATCAAATGAGTATTTTATTCAATGCTTATTAGAATTGGGGCTAGAAATATTTTTCGTTGGTTATTTCCTATCAAACTTTGCACATAGTGATGTGCAAATGTGGGGCCACCCAACACATTAGCTCCCACTATAAGCAGAATACACACTGTTGTAGCAAAAGTTCTTTTGCACACTGTATGCCTATGTTACTATGAGCCTTCCTTCACCAGTGTGTTTAAATTTAAGGTACCTTGAAATTGCCACATGTGGAGCATGTGCCAAGGAAAGGCAGAAGGAGACGCCAGGCATGGCCATTCCAGACCTAGGCTCAATTGTAAGACACTAGCAAGATGATTCAGAATCTGCTTATTTTACACATATGAGATTGTCATGGGAAAAAAAAAGTTTCATGGAGCATGGTAGCCAAAAGGTGGAAATGACTCACTCATGTTCATCAATGGATGGATAAGCAAACTGTGGTGTATACACACACACACACACTCTCACACTCACTCACACAGTCTTGAATATAATTTAGTCTTAAAAAGGAAGGCAATCCTGACACATTACAACATAGGTGATCTTTGAAAACTTCATGCTAAGTGAAATAAGCCAGTCATAGAAAGACAAATAGTGTGTGATTCTACCTATAGAAGTTACCTAGGGATAGTCAAAATCATAGAGAAGAAAGTAGGATGGTGGTTTCCCAGGGCTGAGTGGTAGGGGTATGGGAGTTAGTGTTTATGGACAGTTTCAGCTGGGGGAGATGAGAAAGTTCTGAAGACAGATGGTAATGATGGTTGCACAA
Source organism: Cebus imitator (assembly GCF_001604975.1). Classification (NCBI taxonomy): domain Eukaryota; kingdom Metazoa; phylum Chordata; class Mammalia; order Primates; family Cebidae; genus Cebus; species Cebus imitator. The sequence continues at coordinate 1,041,102 of NW_016107722.1, read as the reverse complement.
CAATTTGCATGTACTTAAATGTCGCTAAATTACATTTAAAATTGGTTACAATAGTACATTTTACGTTGTATATTTTAGCACAATAAAAAATTGTAACAGGGCAATTTCAGATTTCCAGGAATACTTCGGTCTGAGAAACTACTTTGACTGTGCGTGTCCCAGCATGGGCCTGGGCGCCAGGACCAGGCCACTGTGCTTGGTGAGATGAGGAAAAAACAGATCAGTGCCCTAGCTTCTCCTAAATCTAAGGTTTACTCTGGGTTTATGTTTATGTTGATCCTTTCCTGGGGAGGGAGGCTTAAAATCTTCTTCCTTTTGTGAAATGAAGAAAGCAGCAGTGGATTTTTAAAAATGTTATCTATTTGACAAAATAAGTAGATGGGAACTCCCTGTTGCTACCCTCAATTAAAAGCTTATTTAAAAAAACTGATTAGTGAAACCTAGAAGTATGGGAACTGCTGCTTTTTAAAACTGGCATGTGGTCCTGTTATTTCTTCCCATTTTGATGGCTACACTTACTCAAGGTGCATTGAACAAGAGAAAAATTATAGCTCAGCATTCTAGAGCCAGATTCCACCATCTCCCTCAGCGGCCTTTGCAAAACATAAGGAACTACACAGATGTAAGCTGTTGCTAACTCTCTTTCAGTATTTATTGAACACCTATGGCAGGCTCAGGGAACAAAGATGAATAAGGTTTGGTCCCTGCCCTGGAGGAGCTTATGGCTCGGCAGGGGAGGCAGTCACATCAACAACCAACTCTACCATAATGTGATAAATTCTGTCATAAAGAGATGGACAAAGTGCTATGGGAGCATGAAGGTGGGGGTAGTAAAACCGAAACTTTATCCCAATGTTTTACAACTTTTATAGTACGGAAATATATTGTCTAAGACTTGAAGTCAAACCCTTTTGGCTGAGACGTGGCCCATTTCCCCTCATTTTGACCTCAGATTAGAAAATGATCTTCGCAGCAGGATATGGGCATGAGTGGATTGGGAGTTCAGGGTTAGGATCTGTGGCAGGCAGCAAGTTTGAGGGACATGGCATTTATCAAACCTTGACTAGTTCGGAGGGAAGAGTTAGAAGCTCATGAGCTGGGTGAATCAGGCAAGACCCAGGGTGGCCTAGATTCCAGAGGACAGAGGAAGGCAGGAAGGCTACGTGCCAAGCCCCTACGAAGACTCCAAGTGGCACAAGGGCAGGAGGGCAGCCAATATTAAGAACTGAGTTGATCACTGAAATGAAGGGGATAACGCATAGGAAAAAGAACAAAAGGCAATGTTTATTGAAGGTATAGTGTGTGCTGTAGGCACTGTGCTGCCATCCATTCTTTCATTTAATCTTCATAGCAATGCTGGGGGTATTAATACTTGTCTTATCCCCATTTTGCAGGTGACATGACTGAAACTTAGCGAGGTTACTAACTTGTCCCAAGTAGGTTAAGTAGCATGTCCTAGAGGTAGAGCCAGGGCTTGACCTCAGGACTGCAGGACCCCAAAACTCATCTCCTCCAATCCAACCTCTCATACCAGTCCCGACACAATCCCAGCTTCCAGAGGAGTGTCTCCACCTGGATATTCCACCCGAGAGCTCAGGTTTAATGTGTGAAAGTGAAAATCATGTCTCTTCTGCTCACTCCAGTTAGCAACCACATTTCTCTTTTGTTAGACTTAAGACCTCGGCTTGTTCTTTTCTCTTCTCCTTTTTGCTTGCCACATCCAGAAGGTTACCTAGCTGTGTTGGCATCCAACCCAAACTTTCCATTCCCACTGCCATGGCAGCAGTTCAGCCTCATGCTGCCTCCCACCTGCTAATTTGTCCCGTGGCTACTAGTCTCCACTGTCTCCAGTGGATAAGGACTCTGCTGCCAGATAAAGCTTCTTTTAAAGCTCAGCTCTGATTACATCATTCTCCACTCAGTTGAATATAATCTGAATAATAACAATGACTTTCTTCCTGTGGACTCAAAAGAATGTTTGGGCTCCTTAGTTTGTCATCCAGGGTCTTTAACAGTACACTTCAGCCTAACTTTCCAGTGTTAAATTGCATTAAGTTCCCCCTCCTGTTCTTTTATTCTAAGCAAACTCTCCTTGAACATACTTTGTGACATCTATGACTTATTCATGTGGTACTGATTGCTTGAAATGTGTTCCCCATCACGTCCACCTGCTGACCTCCTAAACAGTTGTTTAAGATCAGTTTCAAGCACTACTTCTTCCCTGAAGACTTCCCACTTTACCCTTGTTGGAAGTGACTGCTCTTTCCTTAGGATGCCAGCGGCACTTTGTACCAGGTAAGGCAATGGTCCCGTGCCACCCTACACCTCCATATATACTTGCCTTAACTACTCCATTAGACTTTGACTTCCTGAAGACAGGGATTTTGTCTTACTCATATTTAGGTTCTCCGTAGGCCCCCACTTGGAGAATTCAAACATGTATTCATTGAAGGCATGAATGGAATTGGAAGAGAGTGGTAGATGAAAGAATGGGGGAGCGGAAAGAAAGCTATAGTCCAGCAGCCTCATCACATACTCTAGATGCCCCTAGAATTCCTCCGGAAGAGAGAACTCCAACTTCTTTATTACTAGGATTTTGTTTCAGGCTCTGCGATGCTGCTATCCTGTCACATTGTCTTCTCTTTCTCAGCAAACCATTGTCTTTTTATTTCTGCTTTACTTTACCAGAAACGATCTCATCTTTTAGGATTACATCAACCTCTTTCATCACTCCAGAAACTCATTTACACTTATTTCAGGGATTTGGTTTTTATTTATTTATTTATTTAGAGACAAAGTCTTGTTCTGTTGCCAGACTGGAGTACAGTGGCACCATCTTGGCTCATTGCAGCCTCTGCCTCCCATCAAGCAATTCTCCTGCCTCAGCCTCCTGAGTAGCTGGGACTACAGGCACGCGCCACCACGCCCAGCTAATTTTTGTATTTTTTTTTTTTTTTTAGTAGAGACAGGGTTTTACCACATTGACCAGGATGGTCTGGATCTCTTGACCTCGTGATCCGCTTGCCTTGGCCTCCCAAAGTGCTGGGATTACAGGCCTGAGCCACTGCACCCGGTGGACTTTATATTATAAAAATATCCTTACAGCTTTCTGTTATTTACATGTGGGGAATTTAAATTTGTGATTATTTGTCCTTGTCCTATATTCCTTAGTTATCTTTTTACCAAGAGCAGGGCCTCTGAGTTTCACAACTTTGGGGACACTCTTTGCGTTGTAGCCTCTGCATACAGTGCTGTCTGGAGTTGAGCAGTGCTCAGCCTGCTTAACCGTATGTAGCAGCCCCGACTGTGGGCCCATGAAAATCAGGTGCACATTTGGCTGATTTGTTTTCTTTGTAGATTTTATTTTTCCATAAGTTATTGGGGTACAGGTAGTATTTAGTTACATGAGTAAGTTCTTTAGTGGAGATTTGTGAGACGCGGTGCACCCATCACCCAAGCAGCATACACTGCACCGTATTTGTCGTCTTTTATCCCTTACACCCTTCCCACTCTTCCCCCCAAGTCACCAAAGTCCACTGTAGAATTTTTATGCCTTTGTGTCCTCATAGCTTAGTTCCCACATATCAATGAGAACCTACAATGTTTGGTTTTCCCTTCCTGAGTTACTTCACTTACAAGAATAGTCTCTAGTCTCATCCAGGTCATTGCAAATGCTGTTAATTCATTCCTTTTAATGGCTGAGTAGTATTCCATCACATGTATATACCAGAGTTTCTTTATCCACTTGTCCATTGATGGGCATTTGGGTTCATTCCACAATTTTTCTTTTCTTTTGTTTAATATATATTTTATTGCATTTTAGGTTTTGGGGAATTTTTCTTTTCTGTTTAAAGGTCATTGTGGGCTCATTTGGACCCTGGGTATCTCCAGAAAGGTCAGATTGGAAGCCAACTGCGTGCTGGTTTCTTCACCACTCACAGAGTTTTAGGAAACCAGGCCCCTGTTTGTACTTCTCACCCTTGTCTGATCAGTTACTCCATGTGCAGAGACTCCACAGACTGAGGATATGAGAGCTAGAAGCCCCAGAAACCACTCGCATATACTGTATTTCACCTTTGGGTATTCAGATTGGCACTGAGAGAAGAAAATCGTTGGACTCCAACAGCATTGCCAATCATGAGAAAGTTAGTTGTGGCCTTTTGTGTCAAAATTATGTGCCTGTGTAAGCTCTGGGTACAATGGTGATGGGTCCTGTGTAAACAGAAAGACAATTAACACTTTATATTAGTCTGCTACCTATGCCTGTCAAGTTACCCAACTGCCAATTCATCAGCTGACTTCTCCGTGAATAAATGTAGCAGGCAGTATAATTAGATGTTTCCCCTTCAAGCATTGGGACTGCTTACCCTATGTGGGATGCCCAGCTTTCTGAATGCCATGACAACTAGGGACGGGGCTTTCCCTGCAGGGGAGTCATGGTGTGCAATTTTCTTGGAATTTAATGTGAGTTTGAAAAAAAAAATGACCCAGAGGAGGACAAGCAAGAAGAGACAGCCCATTAGCAGCTGAACCATATGACAGAGTAAAAAGCAACTTCAGAGCTGTCAGCGCAACAGCTGGGGGAGCATGCCAAGAAGCCAGATGCTGCTGCTGAAAGACCATTTTCCACAAAGCTTGGGCCTGTGATGTTCATCTCAGCCTCATGTGTGGCCCTGGGTGCGGGGCTTTATTGCTGGATAAAATAACAAAGGCAGGGAGTGGGGGGAATTGCGTGCAGGCCCAAGGGCTGACTTAGAAAGTAAAGCAAGAGACAGCAAGAGGTAGGAATCCTGTTCATCACAAATCTACCCATGTTACTAGAAATAGGAACTCTGAATGTACTCCCTCTGAAAACAATTTATTTGGAATACTACCTAACAAGGGACAAATTTTAATTTGAAGCTGGATATTAGGTTGTTGAGATTCCACTGCTAGTCTCCTATGGAACTTCCTGGCTTCTTTCTGTGGTTCCAGGGATATGCATACATGTGAAACCTTCTGATGTTGATCGTCATCCCAGATAAGTGGAATTTGTTCTCATTTTACAGATGAATGAACCAAAAAGAATCTTACTGACTTAAAGGAATGCTAAGTGGTTTGCTTAAAGTTATTTCATTTGACATCTCTAGGAATAGAACTTCCTGGGTGCTGAAGCCTTTTTCTCAACATGTACTGTTAGCCACTTACCATCAGCCTGCATTTTCTGTGGCTCTTCTCCTCTCCTTGTCTAATTACGCAGATTCACCTGTTTTCATCACCTGCACTCTCCCCTCTACCCTACTCCCCTGGACTAACAATGTAAGAAATTAATATATTTTTTTCATACCCAAAAGACTACTGGAGGAATCATTTCTTGACTTCTTAAAAGAGAAAGTATTTTTTTTAAAGCTTATTTACTGGAGAGCATTTCTGGAAATAGGCTGAATAGATACTTTAAAAAATCCTTAGGCGTGAGGAAATGATACTTTCTGCATCAGGTAAATAGAGCAGTCAGAAGAGAAACTGTAGAGAACAAGTTTTAAGCATTTCCTGAAGATATTGCAGGGTAAGAGTACTTTGCTTTCATGCTAGGGGAGCTGAGTCGAAGTCATTTCTAGATGTCCGCTCTTGGTTTTTATTCCCCTGACTGAAGGAGAGCAGATCTGGGATAATGTCAAGTATTGGGCAATCTAAGAATCAGACACCTTGTAGCCAGCATGGAGTGTGGTTCTGCTTTGGACAGTAAGCTCAGGAGGATGAGCAGGGGAAGGGCTTAATCACAAAGGCGTGGTTGTGGCTAAGGGAAGCAGCAATTGTGGAAAGCCTGCAGGATTGAGAGAGCAGCTACTGAGCCCTGAGAGCTGTAGCTACAGCTTGAGTTGAGGATCTGTGGCTTTGGAAAGAATTTGTCCATTCCATTGAGACCCAGGAGGAGAGAAGCTAGGGGAATAAATATCTTGACCTCACTCTCCTCTTGCCCTCTGGTCTCCTCCTGATGCCTCCCATTGGCTGAACTCGGCTGGAAGCCAGAGGGCAAAGGGGCCCAAGTCTGAGTTCATGCAGGGCAGCCTTCCTGGGTATGAAACAGGGAAGAGAAAAGGTGAAGAGTGGATCTGAAGGGGCAAATGGGAGACACTTGGCATAGCTGGTGCATGATTTACATGAACAGTTAATGATTCCAGCTCTGTCATATTGGCTATTTGGGTGCTATTCACATCTACTTGGGTGTGGCTTGCTTTTGCACAAATAAGGAATCTTTAGGCTTAAAAAAAAAACACAACAGACTGGCTTAACATCAATCTAACTGGAAGATATGGCTCAGAATGTGGCTAGATTGATCACCATGGGTTTTTCATATATTCAAAGTTACTTGACAAATATGTTTTTTTACAATGCGATTAGAGAGACACTTATTTACTATGTAAAAATTACCTTGGCCCATGGACAAGAACTGGAAAGAAAATGTTGAGATTAAATCAAGTTCATGGTTCATGGTGGGAGTGGGGAAAATTTCTCTTTTCTAATTTCCTTTGTTGCTATTTTAATATAGTTTTAAAATATATTTTAATATAGTTTAAAAGTAAAAAGAAGCCATTGGTCCCCTAGATGAGTTTGTTTAGGTTTTTGGACAATTATACTGGCTATACCAAGTATCTTGGGTAAGAAAGATTTTAAACATCAATATTTCTTGCCTGAGTCTTGGAAACTTAAACTAGAATCCATATGAGGCTCATTTTAATAGAGCCCTCTAGGTTTTTAAGCATTTTTTTCCCCCAAATTACTTCTGTTTTCTTTATAAGCAGTTTTATGGGGAGTGGAGGGGAGGTGTTTTCCTTTACCCCTTTGAGTATCTTCATGCCCAGTTCCCAGGTCATTGTGGATGCACAGAATGAGACCCAGTCTCTTACACGGCTTCATCAAAATGGGACATTCTATGCTCTGAGACCTGTCTTTTCTTTTGGGAGGCACAGGGAGAAAGATTGCGATTACTGGGTGTGGGGCAGGGAGCCAGTGCTTTTTTTTCAGATTATTGCAAAGAGCAAGAGCCTCCCCACACTTACCTCTTCCCCGATGAGGAGGCTGCTGGGTGTCACGAATACTGATCAGCATACAGAGACCAAATGTCAGACACTGTTTCTAGCACATAACCCTGAGAAGCAGAGACAGCGGCTTTCCTACTCCTCTTTCTAACCACAGCTGCAAACCTGACTCCAATATCTGTGGACTGTCATGAAAATGTACCCTAAGAAAAATGTTTTAGTTGAAAAGTATTGTTTCTGATCTCATAGACTGTGACCAGTTGACAAGTTATCTGAGCTGAACTGGTTCAGCAGCCTGGCTTCCAGATGTGAACCGGGAATTTGGCTTTTCATTCTTCTCCCACCACCATCTGCCCAACAAAGACCAATTTTTTTTTTTTTCCCCAGAAGAAAGAAGTAGCTGGCTGATTCCTGGCATATATATGATATCATCAGATGGGGACTGTATCTAAAGAGAGTTTCATTTCTATGAAATAGAGATACCTACTGTTTTATATAAACTGTGGCAGGACAGTTTTCTGTCTTAGCTTAGTGCAGGGAGTCAGTACAGTTTGAGTCAGGATTTATCCGCAATTGATTATGGCTTCCAGATTTATGCCAAAATTTAAACATTAAAAAAAGACTAACAAGACTAACAAGTAAAGTTTATTTGACTAAGCATGGTTGCTTGGTATTCTCATCCTTGATGAGATTTTAAAAAATTTTTGAGACAGGGTATCACTGTGTTACCCAGGCTGGACTGCAGTGGTGTGATCTCAGCTCACTGCATCCTCCACCTCCTGGGCTCAAGTGATCCTCCCACCTCAGCCCCTTGAGTAGCTGAGACTACAGGTGCGCATCATGCCAGGTTGAAAGACAATTTTTGTGTCTTTTGTAGAGATGGGGTTTCATCATGTCGCCTAGGCTGGTCTTGAACTCCTGTACTCAAGTGGTCCATCTGCCACAGCCTCCCAAAGTGCTGTGATTACAGGGGTTAGCCAAGGCAACTGGCCTCCTTGGTAAGAAATTTGGAGTTGTCTGAAACACCCTGACCATCAACTGTGCACATAGGTGGAGTCTAAGAAGACAAAGGATGGGCTCAAGCCCCAGAGAAGGGGGTGGTGGGAAACAGAATTGAGAGGCCTGGCCGTGGATCCAGAGTGTCTCATGGGTTGTGTAAACAAGCCTACAGACTGTAGACAAGTCCCTTCTGCTTCTGTGTCAGCTTTCTGGCCCCTTTAAAAACTCTCTATTATAAAAAATAGTAGAGAATGGATTTTTTTGTCCATGTGTATATATTCCAAGCAGCAGGCCATGTGTCAAGGTGGAGATGTCTCTACGTTGGGGTTGGAAGGTTCAATTTCGGTTCAAAGCTTTCCCTTTAAATAGTCCAGTGAACTAAAGACAAGATAATGTGCTCTTCTTTCTGAAGCAGCTTGGAAAAAAAAAGATAATGGATTTTTCCGTTTCCTTTTTTAATTTTCAAAAGAGAATACTAATTGCTTACTCTGTCAGGTGCTTGTGATACTTAAATGAAAAGCATATCTGAAAACCTTAAATTATGATTGTTTTTATTCAAATTATCTATTTTAAAACTACATTCTTTTCATGTCCCTCTTGTCTCAATTCTTAAACCTTTAAATATAGAAAATGTGAACTCTAGGAAGGAAGGTGGCTAAGCCCCGAAGAGAGAGTGTGTGAGACTGAGGGTCAGGAAAAGCACGCAATTCAACATCCTGATGCTGGAAGATGCACGGAGTTAGTTGTGTCTGCAAAAATGAACTTTTCGAGGCACAGTCCACTCCATGTAGTTTCCTAAGGGTCAACCCTAAAGCCCAGACCATCAGAGATGGTGGAAGTCCATTTTCCCCAAAGGTTTCAATTGCCCGCAGGCCAGAGTCAATGGACAAGCGCCTCCCACACTGGACTTTTTCTCAGGCCCAAGTATCTGAGGAAGAACTCCCTTCAGCTCTGCTTTGTTGCCATAGCTGTGCTGTGGAAGACCAAATTGAAGTGCAAGGAGAAGATGAAAACAATATGAATTATTTCAAAATTGGAGACAAATGTAAACTAATATAAAAATAATAGCACTCCCTTGACCCTGTACCTTTGAGGTTTCCAGGGCCTCAGAACTCTCTAATGTATTGTTTCATGGTTTAATCTGCTTTGTATTTCTCTGAGTTTAGCAATGCTGGGAGAGTGGGGTACAGGACTCCAGGAACGCAAAGGACAGAAAAATGAGGAATGCTTGGCGACATTAAAATTTTAAAATATTTTATGTTCTCGTATTCCATCATGAAAAAAATTATCCCATGCTTGAAAAAATTTATACAGAAAGACTTTTCAAATAAATTAGTGTGTGTATGTATATACATATTATATATATGTCACTGTTTTAGGATGGATTTTGCACATCACATTAGAATAATAGAGAAAATGTAATAGTAGTAAAGCGCAGTGGGGACTTATGGGCGGTGATTTTCCTCCTTCTTCCTCCTGTTGCAGAATTTTTGCTTCTTAGTTCAGCTAAAATTGGGTTTTTGTCACACAACCAGGAAACATGAGGAACATTAGGAACGCAGACACATTGAAGGGTGAGTAGAGTGAAATTTATTGGGCGAAAAGAAAAAAAAAACCTCCCAGCAAAGCGAGAGAGGGTCCTGCTAACAGGTCCCCCCATCTCACAGATGGATTCCAGGGCACCACACATGAGCCAAAGAGGCCAAGTCCCTCGTCCTGCACAAGGCGTGGCTTCACGTGGCTCCACCTTGTTCTTCTAGTGTGCAGGCGTGTCGGAGATTCTCTGGGGACCCTCCCCCTTATCTGCCTCCTGCATCTGTCACTTCTTTTAGGATTTCTAATGTAAATCTGTAAGATAAACTTCAGGGATGGTAAAAAATTTTTTTGATGCTTTAACAATTTGGAAATGAGACATATGTTCATCGTAACTTTTAAATTCAATTCATTGTGTGAATCAAGCACCTAATAAGTGCCAAGAAAAAAAATAAGTAAACAACTCAGTTCTCATTCCTAAGCAGCTTACAGTCTTGTCGGAGGTGGTTAGAATCTGGGTAGGGTGAAGCCTGGACGCAAAACCTGGACACAAGCTGACAGGAGATGCACAGTGACATGTTGAGATGACATGATGCATGTGTGTAAATGCAAAAGTGACCCAGTGATGCTGAGAGGGAAGGAATGCCAGAAGTGGAGGCAGAGAGGGACCACAAGGCCTTTGGGGAGGTTTTCTTCCCCTTACAGAAAGGTCTCAGGAGAATAGTTGTTCACCGCTAGGCTTGGCACATGTGGAGGCCAAAGAGGGTAGCAAATGCTGTGAGCCGCATTTTCTTCCTCCCTGGTGGAGGATGGCAGCAACTGGAAAGACTTTCATACTTTGCTCCAGGAGACAACAGACCACACTGATTTTCAGTGAACACATCATCAGGCCACCAGAAACTGTGACCAGATCCCAGGCTTCCAGGCGTCCATGGCTCTAGGAGACCATAAGCTGTGAGAGTACAGCAGCTCAAGTGTTTTTGTTTATTCTCCCTGGACTCCCACAGCGGGGCTTTGCTTTTGGCCTGTGGCTGATTTCAGCTAGTTGAATTGCATTAGTTCTGATGCTACATTTTAAATGTGAGGTCCTGGGATCCTTCCCATCTTTCAGTTTAAATGTCATCGCTCAGGGAGGTCTGTCTGGATAGCCCAACCTAAAGCGATCACAACCTCCTTTCTTCTTCAGCACAGCATCCTGTTCATTTCGTTCATGGCACTTTTCACATACTGTTTATTGTGCTTACTAATTCTGATGAAGAGAGAAGCCCTCTAGAATAAGACAGGATTGTATGTCAGTAGTTTTGGAGAAAGAAAGTTAAAGTGTCAATAGGTTTTTAGCTCTCTTTGCACGTAGCCTTCTGCAAGTTTACTTATGTTTGACCATAGGTCTGCTTCCCTTCCCTTACGGAATATGGCAAGGTCTCCTCTTCTCCACCTGAGTGACTGGACCCCAAAGCCTTTCTCTGAGCGGTGCTCAGGGCTCTTTGGAGTAATTTTGAGGCAGCCAGGTACTCGGGTGTGGTGGTCCCAGTCTCTAGGCAGTGAGTACTCCTGTCTGTCTCCGAAAAGCCCATCTCATCAATGACAAGAATGTATTTCAAATTCTGAGTCTATGGTCTCTTTCTTTCCACTTCAAGATACTTGGTACTCAGTATCTGTTTCTGTTGCTGTATTGGGCACCCATGAGGGCAAGGACCATGTTTGCTTTGCTCTTCATTATATTCTGAGGGTGCAGCATAGTATCTACCCCACACCAGCTTCTCAGTCAATATTGGTCATTGCTTCTTCCAATTCCTACCAGGTACATTTTTCCTCCCCCGTCTCCCAGCAACTGTTTAGCCCACCTGAATGTCCCAAATTTGAAGGGTAAAGAGGGAGTAGAGGTAAAGCAACTTCTTCTGGTTCTTCTACTAATTGGTAACAAGCTTTCTTTTGGGGGGTTTGGGGAAACAGTGGAGGAATACAAAAATTCCCAAGAGAATCTTTTCCTTCCTCCCTGTCCCCAGTACACAATCCAAGCATTGCATTCAGCCTAGTGGCTATTTTTTAAAATCTGTCTCTGCTCCTCTGGAAGTCTCTTGCCTGGCTCCCTATGTGGGCCGTTCTTGTTCTTGGATGCTTGGATTGCTCTTTATCTACTCGCCATCTGTGTAAGGGGATCCTGCCAAGATGATCAGATGTGAACTCAGCGCCAGAAACATTTTAATTAATTTATGGTGATAAAATGCGAAAAGAAAACCATTGAGGAAAGCCTGGGCCAAAGAAAATTAAACATAAGAGGAAACAGAGAAACTAGGGCCGTGCAGTCTTGGAAGTGAGGGCCTGGTTGGCAAGGAAGCCAGCAAACTCTTTCTTTCTCTTGCCCTCTTCTCTTATTTAGGCAACACCCAAGTGGAAAAGCTGCAGAGGACCTTGTGTCAGGGACTGGAGGGGACCAGGGAGATCACTGAATAGCCTGCTATCCGCCTGGACTTCTTAATTAGGGCACTTGAACACGGGTGCATAGGAAACATTGAGAGCAAGACTGTAGGGTTGCAAGTCTCCGTCTAACAGGGGCAGCCAGTATACTCAGGTGAGCAGAAGAGGGAAGGTTCTTAAGCTGCAGCTCTGAAAAAGCATCAGCACGTGTTTAAAGAAGTCACTAGAGTAAGTTTGATTTCATTGCAGTCTGGCTTACAGTACTTAGGGTAACATCTATACTGAGAAAATCCAAAAGAAAACTAGTATTAGCTAGCTTTGTTTCTCCTAAGACAGCAACAGACCAGCAATGTTTATTTGTAGGCTCCTGGGTCATTTGACTTATTTGAGATGTCAATTCAATTTAGTTTTCCTTTCTTTTTCTTCTTTTTTTTTTTTTTTTTTTTTTTTTTTTTTGTGTTGGAAATACCTACTGAGGGTTGAAAAAGACAAACTTCTCAGTTAGTCCTTCCCATCGAATTTTAGAATAAGACAAAAGAAAATGCTTGGGAACCAGCACACAAGAATTTGGTCAAAATAAGACATTATTTAACTAATTAAATAGTTTAGTTTCTAACTCATTTGGATGTTACATATTCCTATAGATTTGATGGTCTCAATCTAACTGGTGCACTTAAAAAAATAGACTCTTAAAAGCAACTGGGAGAAGAATACAGCAGTCAAGGGGAAAAAAAGGGGACACATTAGCTGAAGACAAAGAAAGAAACTAGAGAAACTTCTCAGTGATTTGAAGGAAACTATAGCACACATTACCTATTTGTCTTAATTAAGAGAGAACTATGTAAAATTGAATAAATAAATTTATGTTGAGCTTAGCAGTAGATTATTTATACAGCTGATTTAATAGGATAATAGAATTTTAGAGCTGTAAGGAACTTCATACCATGTGTCTGAATCAGAACTGCCTAGAGAAGTTTTTCTTCTTTTTTTTAAAAAAAGCGTAGGATTGGGCTGTACTTGCTAGAATTTATAGGGTTGGCCTTGGGATGTGCATTTTGAAAAAGGTAGCAGGAGACTCTGATATGCATTCCCATGCATCCATTCATCACTTGCAGAGTGCGTGCCAGAGGCCAGATACCATGGTGGGTGCTGGGAGAAAAAAGACATGGTCCTTGTCCTTATGGATGTACATTACATGTGGGTAATATGCACCTTTTTATTTTCAGCCAAAGCCATGATTATCCTGAAAGTTCAGTGGCCCTTCTCCAGATCACCCAGTTAGGTGGTGGTAAACTGGAATGGAACAATACCCTAATTTCCCACTTCTTATTTCCATATTCTTTCCACTAACTACCCTTGCTGATTTTCTGATTATATTCTGTTTAAGCTTATATTGATATTCCAGTTGTACTGGAAAAAATAGCTGGGTTTAGATTTTACGTTCAATTCCTTGCTCCACTATGTATAAGCTTTTTGATATTGAGCAGGTGAATAACTTCCAGCAATCTTGGTTTCTGTATTAGTTTGTTTTCATGCTGCCAATAAAGACATACCTAAGACTGGGTAATTTATAAAGAAAAAGAAGTTTAATAGACTCATAGTTCTCTGTGGCTGGGGAGGCCTCACAATCATGGCAGAAGGTGAAAGGCATGTCTTACATGGTGGCTGGCAAGAGAGAGTGAGAGTCAAGTGAAAGTGGAAACCCTGTATAAAAACATCAGATCTCTTGAGACTTATTCACTACTAAGAGAACAGTAAGGGGGAACATGGGAATTATGGGAGCTAGAATTCAAGATGAGATTTGGGTGGAGACATAGCCAAACCATATTAGTTTCCTCATCTGTAAAACAGAATCATACTTACTACACACAGGTGGAGGGTAAGGATGTAAATATTTGATGAGGTCACATAAGCAAAAGAATCTAGTCCACTGTCTAGCTCTTTGGGAGATCTCAATTAGTGGAAGTTCTTTCCAGTCTTTTACAGGAGGCACCACCCCCAAAACTTACTGGGGGTCGTTGGGGTGGGGCATGTGGGGAGCCATCCTGGATACTGGCAGAGTGGCCAAGGGTGTCCTTACCCTTTGGAATAGGTCAAATCAGCGTTGGGTCCCCTTGGCATCAGCTGAATTCTGCCATGTAAGCAGCAGTGGTGTGCTTAGGATGCTCAGGGCTAGTCACCGGGGCTCACAGCAAGGCACTGGAAGCCTTTCTAGAGCAAGTCAGAAATTCAGAGCTAGCACAAAGCAGGAAATGAGAGGGAGCAGGCAGCCTGGAGACAGGGCTTAGAGTGCAGTGGCAGTGATTTCAGAAGACTCCCGCTAAATGCTTTCTCGATTTCCTGTACAGACCTGTCAGCTTTGCCCTAGGGGCATGTTGTGGTTACATTCCCAGGTTGCCTGCTGCTGGACAGCTCAGCTTCCTCTGCCACAGCCTGAGTCTTCAGTGAGTTTCCCTGCCAGAACAGAAGTCACCACCCAAACTTGTTCCACATACCAGCACCAGATAATGGGACTGAATCAGAAAGAAAGAAATGAAAACAAATTGGTTGGATCAAGGTGGAGGCATAGGTACCGTAGCAGCAAGAATTAGATTTATAATGTAATTCTCCAAGCTTTTTCAAATCTTTATTATTTAAGAGAACATATGACCCCTTCTAGGTATATAACCAAGAGAAATGCATATACGGGTTCACCAGAAGACTTATAAGAGAATGTCCAAAATACCAGTATGTGTAATAACCCCAAACTGGACACTACTCAAATGCTCATCAACAGCAGGATGGATAAATACATTGTGTTATAATCACACAACAGAACGTTATGCAGCAAGGAGAATAAACAAACTGTAACTACATGAAACAACATGGTTGAATATCACAAACAAAATATTAGTGCAGGAAGCCAGATGTGCAAGAGTACATACAGTGATTCCATTTATATGATGTTTGAAAACAGGTAAAACTTACCTATGATGTTAGAAGTCAGGATAGTGGCTACTTTGGGTGGGGGATAGTGACTGGAGGGACATCCAAACTAGATTTCTGGGAGTGCTGGTGATGTGATGTGCTGCTGCTGCTGCTGCTTTCTTTTCTTTGAGGTAGTGTCTCACTCTGTTGCCCAGACTGGAGTGTAGTGGTATGATCTCGGCTCACTGCAGCCTCCATCTCTTGGTTTTAAGTGGTTCTCCTGCCTCAGCCACCTGAGTAGCTGGGATTACAGGCATACGCCACCATGCCCAACTAATTTTTGTATTTTTAGTAGAGACGAGGTTTTGCCATGTTGGCCAGGCTGGTCTTGAACTCCTTACCTCAAGTGATCTGCCCACCTCGGCCTCCCAGAGTGCTGTGATTACAGGTGTGAGGCACTGCACCCTGCCCGATGTGCTTCTATTTGATCTTGGTGTTGGTTGCATGGGAGTATATGGCTGGGAAATTTATTGAGATGCATGCCTACAATTTGTGTCCTTTTGTATCTATATGTGGAGCGTCAATGAAAAAAGAACATGATAATGTCTCTGCATACTTATCCTGATAGATTGCAGCCTGGAATGGAAGTCTGCACTGTGGTTTTTCCATGAGTGAGAGTTAAGTAATACTCAGCCATTCTCCTATGTCTGGCCCAAAGTAGGCCCTCAAGAAATACTTGCTGAATAAATGAAGAATGGGTGCTACAGCACAGTTCTAGGCAATCCTGACACTAAGCTGCATTCTTGCCCCAGATGATGGGAAATAAATTAGATTGAGAATAAATTTTGTATCATGATAATAAATCTTTCTTTTGTTGTTTAAAAAAACAAAAAAGAATGGGTCATAAAAGCTATTAGGTAAGAATGCCAGGGAATTAAAAAAGGCCTCATAGGGACATTTCTATTATCAGGGATTTTCCTTATCTAAACCATTGTGGCAGACATTTAGGAGGGAAGCCTCATACCTCCTGTGCACCATCTGGCTTAAATCCACATGTGCATGCATGCAGATGTCCTCACTGGCAGTGGAAAGCAGCCCAGACATACGGTGATGGGGGCTTCCTTGTAAGGAGCAATTCCTCTATGCTGCAGCCCCTGGGAGGACTTCATCAGGTTCAGTTCAGTTGGATCTTTGATGTCATCTCTGCGTGAATGCTGCATGATCATTTTCTCTTGGTCTTTGATGAACAAAATGTGAGGGGAGATGTTTGACCTAGGGGCATGGTTTGTGAAGACAGGAAGTGCCTCATCTTGTTGGGGTACATAAAAGGGCAATTAAAGGGTACCGCTAACTGGTACACGCCTACTCTCGGGTCTGCCAAGACTCTTTCAGGAAGTGTGACAGGGCATGAGCACAGAGCAGCAAAGAGGGGCAGATCTGAGGCAGTGGCTACTCAGATTTCCCCACCTCCAGCCAGAGTGGAATCTTATTCAGTGCTCCACACCCTCTAGCCAAACCCGAAAGTCAGGAGGCCAGAAGTGTCAAGTGTTTGAGGGACAGCTTAAGCTACATAAAAGCCTGGTTGAAGTGTTTTCCCATTAGAAGATTGTGGATGGGGAATATACAAACATCCATTCCAGCATAGACCCAGTCCTGTCCCCATTAAACTTGGATTTCGCTTCCTTTTTTTAAGTCCCAGGAAATATTATGCTGCAGAAGTCAAATCCAACAAATAGTACAATATTAAGAAATGTGTGCCTTTTGAAACCAGCTTCCAAAGATAGGACTCTTGTCTGTAGAGAGCTGCCCTTCCCTTGGCCCTGATGAGATGGATCAAGAATCCTTGGTTTTAGGTAGCAACTTCAGAACCATAACTGAGTTCTTTACCCCAGTGTTGAGTGGTGGTGAGCTAACACTCAGATAGAACCCGAAGGCCTGTGCCTGGGGTCTCTCAGACACTTGCTTCCCTCTAATGAGGAATTTGCCTAATCGGTTCGAGTAACATGGGTATTTTTGTTTTGCTCAAATGTCAAATATCAATGACATTTTCTCAGACATGAAGTCAAGGGGTGAAGCCTGCCTTCCAAGGGCAGTCTTACTGAGAGGGTCTTGTGAATCCAATCAGAGGATTGGACACCCCAGCTCTTAGTGCTCAGGTCTGACTTCTCAGCCCTGGATGTCATCCTCAGAGGACAGCCATCTTTAGAGTAAGAGTTGTTGTGGCCTCTCCTTATGCACTGCTGAGGCGCTGGGGAGACCAGCCTGAGGGGACAGGGCTGGGGGAAGTGGAGGGGAGCAGAGCTGGGAGGACAGTTGGGAAATGCAGGCTTTGGAACTGCCAGAACAGGCTGAAAGACCCTAGGTGTTGAGAACAACCAACAAACATATAAAGTCAGCATTAAGCCCTGGCTCTGGTACTGATAACCCTTCCCTGCTTCTGCTGCTAATGCTGCCACCTCTAGATCCATTTTTAGGGTGACAAAAAGGCTGCTCTTCTATTTATTTGAGAGAGAGAGAGAGAGAGAGAAAGAGAGAGACAGAGAGAGAGAGAGAGAGAGAGAGAGACAGAGAGACAGAGACAGAGAGACAGAGAGAGATTGGTTGTAAAAATCCCTGCAAATCTCACTATGTGAACTTGGGTAGGTGAGTTGTCATATAGGTCCTTGAGACTCCATTTTCTACTCTGCTGTAAAAGGAAGGAAATTGGACTTTCTAATCTTTAAGGTCACCTTCTGCATCAAAGTTCGGCATTCCATAGCATCTTCCAAACAGCTTCCCAGGGAGGCGTTTTCACCAGAGGCTACAGTTAAAATCCAAATACGTTTCCTAAGAAGGAGAGTGTTGTAAGCCTCATTAACACTAACATCTCAGGTCGAATGTGTTTTCCAGATATACTTTATACATTGAGGATCTAGGACACAAGTTTGGCTCATTTATACTGGAGGAGAAAGAGAGGAACACTCTGGAAAGAGCGAACTGACGAAGGAGTTCAGGATTGAGTGACATTCTGTGGAGGTTGCTCTGACCACAATTTTATGTAAAAGATTATTGGAGGGAAATACCAGGATTCCAGAGGCAGGATTTCTTTACTTATATAACTGGCCCTGGAAACCAGAATCCTCCAGGATCCACAGCTGGAAACTGAAGGCAGTCAGACTTTGAGATGCACCGCCAGTCATGTCCATCTCCTGGTGCCTGTACCTTTTTATAATGCCCCCCTTTTATGTGTGGGCTGGACCTGGACTCTCAAACATAATTCATGTAAGGGTGGGAAGGGGCTCTAATATATTTGTTGTTATTCTAAGTATACTATGTACTTGAAATTTTACCAATGAGAACCTATTTCAAACACTCATTATCCTAGTAAACAGGCTACTATTTTTGTTTAAAAAACCCAACAGCCTATTTCTGACATTGAATATGTGAATTTACAAGGCTTAAGTTTGATTGACATATGGATTAGAAACATTTGTAGTAGCTGCCTCTGGAGTATGGGTTTCCTAATGAGGATTCCCGCTGACCACTGCAGGTCTGTGCATTCTTGAGTAGAATGCTTTCTTGAGATTGGGCAGTCCAGCCCCAGACTTACAGTGGAAACCAAATTACAGACACATACATGCAATGCCCCCTGCACATGCTGAACTATCTTAAAGCAGATTACAGCCAGGTAGTAAATAAGGGTAGGTTTGCAGAAGGGTCATAATTCTTGTTCACATGGATGGCCAAACCCTGCGTTTTTGGTTTGTCTTTACAATTATTTATTTCTTGCTTTCTCATTCTCCATCTGGTGCCCTGGAGTTTTTCTGAGTTCTGATGGGAATAAAAAGGATGATTACAGTTCCCTACCCCTCCAAGCAGGGTTGAGAAAAGAGTTGAGGGGTGGAGGGAGGGGCTGAGGTGGTGGAGTTGTTCCCACAGCCTTTGGATCACCAAGGACCCTAGGGCCATGCTGTTGGAGGTTGTATGTGGCAGCAGCCATGGCTCAGACGTGGTGAGTGTCCCAGGGTTTCTGCCTGTGCTAGGCAGCTGGTCATGGGCCCTCCATCTTATAAAGATACTGTTGGACTGGGCCACCTGAGCACATCAAGAATGGTCAAAGACACTCTGGGGCTGCATTGCCCTGGCTCAAGATCCCATTAATGTTCTAAAACTATATAGCCACAACCAAGTACAGCACTAGTACCTACATTCTAACCACTGTCCTTTTGGAAGCTCTGCCCGACACCTTTAGAGATGCAGCTGCCAGTTTTATATTGAAGGTCTATAGGTTTCAGTGTTCTTAGAGGGCAGTTTGGTGACCCAAGGCAGCAAACCTCCTTACTAGATGGAATTTGGGGATCTAGGCCTCAGGGAAGGTATTCTCTAGAAGCCCCTTATCAAACTACTACTAACCTGGTAAACAATGGAAATCAAGTATCTTAGATTAACAAAAGTTTACAAAATGAAAAAAATAAATTGATCATAAGGCCATGATCTGTTCTCAGAACTGTTCCTTTTTCCGGTTTTACAGGCAATGGCCGGGACCTGTCTACCCTAAGATCTTCATCCAACCCATCCCCACTGGCCTCAGCCATTCATGAACATTCTGCCTTGGCTTATGGTTATTTATTCCCTTTCCTCTTGCAGACCAGAGTTTTAAAGCTAACTTATTGCTTTTTAGCATGTGCACATGTAGGTTTGCCGCATGTGGGTGGCACATCTGCTGTGCAGTGGCTAATGGGGCTTTCCAAGAGGCTGACAACACCCATGAAGTAGGATTTATTCAATGAGCAGACATGGCACTGCCCTCTGGGAGTGCCCCCAGCCTCTGGGTCCCTCACTGGTCAGGACTGGCTTGGACTGTGCCTATGGAAAGATGTGTTTCTTACTGGCTTCTCTCCTCCGGGCTGAGTTTACGCTGACCAAGCTCCAATTGTATTTTGCTTTCTAGCCTGCCTGGGTGGGTAAGAAAGGAGCAGGTTTCTTTTGGGTGGGGAGGAACATTCCTTTCTTCCTGTGGGGAAAGTGGTATTTATGTTTCTCAGAAAAGAACTTCCCAAAGAATAACATATTGCTATATGCTTTGGGTGTTTGGGGTAAAAAAAAAAAAAAAAAAAAAAAGAACAATTTAAGCAATCTATTTCTACTCTAAAGTGCTGTCAGAAGGGTCAAGAGGGAGTACAACCTAAGAGAGCCCCTCTTCGGATTTAGCATTTGAAGAGAGCAATGGTGCTGAACTCTGCTTAAAATCACCTTGGAGCTTTAAAAAAAATACCGATGCCAAGTTCCACCCCAGACTGAATAAATCGGACTCTCTTGGTGATGAAGTCTAAGTCTTGGTATTTTTTTTAAAGCTCCCCAGGTGATTTGAATGTGTGGCCAAGGTTGAGACCACTGCAGTAGAGTATTGCATAGCTTATATTAGAGTGTGAGCTTATTACCTGAAGCTAAGTCAAAAAAAATAAAGTATCGGTTATTTACTGAGTGCCTTCTGTTCATCAGGTGTTGTGCTGGGCACTTACCTTATATTAACCCAGAATCCCCGCAACAGCTGGGCAAAGCAGATGATATATTCTCTCTCCATTTTACAGGAGAGAAACTGAGGCTTAGAAAGATGAGCTGATTTGCACAAGATCACCTAGCTGAAAATGGTAGAATTTGAGGAAAGGTTGATGAGATTCCAAAGCCACTAAACCCTGTGCTTCTATAAAGGACCCACTGAGGGGCTGATGGCAAGAAAGGACCACAGGCTTCAGCAGATGCTGCATCTGTGGCTATGGTAATGGGCTGGTTAATAAAGACAAGCAATTTCAAGGTACTTTTAAGGACAAATTCCAAGTGTTCATCTGCCGTGTGCTTTCCTTGGCCCTTCCCTTGTTTCCTGCTGCTGCTATTCCTTATTCTCCTGTCATTTAGTACGGCTTCTTCTGGCTTTCCAGAAGATAAGCCGCGCTAGAATATAGGGCATGTCAAAGCCAAAATCCATTGTCTTTCTGCCCAAACCAGTTTCTACCCCTGTGAGCTGCCTTCTGCAAAGGAGCACCTCCAGTCCCCCAGGCATGGCAGCCTGGAACCCGGAGCTCATCTATAACCCTTTCCCCATCCTGATGTCCCCACCATGTGGATGGGAGAGCTTGGTCTAGAGCCAGCTCCTAATGATTTGAAATCCTCCACCTCTCTCTTGCCTATTGCTGTTAGTCTTTCTGTCCTTCTTCCTTCTGTTTAATCATGTTATGACAGAAAAGGCATGCTACTTGTTTAAAAACAGAAGTAAAACATAGTGTAAATTTCTCTGAGTATGGCTTTTCACGGTTTTGACTTTCAGAGACATGTTAATGTTCTACATATTCAAACAATGAAATCAAAGCAGGAATTAGGAGAAAGTGAGAAAAGCATCCTAAAACTAGAAGAAAACTGAAGCAAACAAACTCCACTGTATTTCAAAATTAGTAACATGACCACAGTGAAAAAATCTGACTGAAATAACTTATGAACATGGTATTCAATTCTATTTATGCTGTCTTGGATAGGGCGGTGAGATGAGAATAACCAAGTCCTGAACTCTTTATCGTAGGTGTGCTTTTGGGATAAACCATTCTGAGACTATTTTAGGTGTATTACAGGACTGAGTAGTGAATAAATTCATTAATATTGTTGGGAACAAAAGTTGTCATTGTGGAATAAGAGAGGTACAAATGTGTAAGTCAAGAAAGAACCCTGTAGGAACTGATTGGAATTAGAGGCATTGGTGTGGATTCAAAATCATGTGTATATGAGTATCATGTATAGATACATATATATGTATATTTCCCAGCTGTATCCATTGAAAAGGCCAAGAGGCAATGAAACTCCAGCAGCAATGAACACACCTAATGCCCAGATCTTGGTCTCTGATATCATTCCCCAATAAAGGGAAGCAGGGCTCCTTGAAGAAATGACTGATCCCCAGGCAGAGGCAAAGAAGGTACAAGAAGAACCTGAACTATCTTGTTATACCAAAAATAAAGAAAATTATAAAGGAAAAAGATGGAATGTATCACTAGGACACAGGAAGCAGCTTGAAAGGATTCTCACTGGTCAAGTCAGAGATAATTTGAGCACTTAAAGACAACAATGAATTATAAAACATGGAAGAAAAAAAAACCCATGAATCTATACTGATAATAAATAGAAAAAGAAATCAGTAGAGTGGAAGGGAGGTCCCTTGCTTATAGTGGAATACCAAGTAACTACTGGTAAAAGTGTAAGGAGTGTTACAGTTGGAAAAGTCATCATTTTGTGACTGTCATCATGAAATTACTTCTGGTAAGAATCATCAACAGATGCCATCGTAGTCTGGGTTGCTTTAACAGAAGTATCATAAACTGGGTAGCTATTAAATAGCAGACATTAATTTCTCACAGTTACGGAGGCTGGGAAGTCCAAGATCAAGGTGATGGCATATTTGATGTCTAGCGAGGGCCCTCTTCTTTTAGATGGATGCCTTTTTCCACTGTGGCCTCATATGGCAGAAGGGACTAGGCAGCTCTCCAAGCTCTCTTTTATTAATGGTACTAATCTCACTCATAAGGGCTCTGCCTTTATGACCCAATCACCTTCCAAAGGCCCTACCTCTTAGAACCATGACACTGGGGATTCAACATACGAATTTTGGGGGGACACAAACATTCAGACCATAGCAGATGCTAAATCTAGGAGAGAAGTTTTGATGAGGAAGAGATGATGAGATAGATGCCTCCGCAGTGGCCCTGAAACAGTGTTGGAAACTCCAGGCACCCAAAACATAGGTTGATGCCTCAAGTCAGACACCCAACAAACCATTCTCTCTCAACGTCCATGTCATAAAAAACAGCATAGTTTAGTCCCAAATTTTTCTTTTAAATTTGGTTTCTCAATGACTTTAAACCTTAAAGTAGAAGTGTACCAAGCAGGCACCTCATTTTTCAGTATAGAATTAAGTTCTGCTGATAACGGATGGATACTTTCCACATTAATGTAAAATGTGAGCACGCATCTCAAGATAGGGTAATGCACTCCAGGAACCGACAGTGATATATTAAGATACTGATTAGAAGTAAAACTGATACATCATTCCGTATAGTGTACACGAATAGTACCAGTGCATAACAGTGCCTTTTGGGACTGAGGTCATTTATTTTTTCTCCTGGATATATTGTTTATATCATGTTCTCTCCCTCATGTTATATATTAAATTGTTTAATGTAAGCCATAAGAGAGCAAATGTCACTTAAAGGTCTTTTCCCCCCCTCTTAAAATCTGAAGAATCAAATCTTCTAAAGCAGGTGATCTGTCAGTTTTCATTCCTGAATGTCATTGGTACGTACGGCTTTTCTTATCAGTTCATTTCACATTCCCAAATCAAATGACTATTAATCTACAACATCTGAGAAGAAAGACTGGGGGCTTCCTGGCTTTTATGCAGTCTACCTTCTGGGTCCCAAATATGTGTCTGCAGGAATAAAAGCTTCCCTGAAGTTGATGGGAAAATCAATTCATTATTACAAAGTTTTCTAGGAGGGGAAGGCTGTTTAGAAGCAAGTTGATAATTAATAACCACTATTATTACTTTTGGAAAATCTGCATGTGTATGTGTATGTGGAGTGTGCATAGTGATATTAGGGTGAAGCAAATATGTATCTTAAAAAACAGAATGATCCGAAATTAAACTCTCCTGTTATCATAAATACCTCTTCAATCTAGAAGTACAGCAATAATAATCACTACTTTTTGAGGTCTATGGTGTGCCTGGCACTGTGCAAGAACTTTATATACATCCTCTCATTTAATCTGCACCAAAAGATATCCACTATGAGGTGATGATGATTATTCTACATCCAATCCATCAGCAAATCTTGTTGTCTCTGCCTTCAAAATAGCCTCCGCATCTGTTTCCTGACACCTTTCCCTATGGTCACCCAATCTACTGTTCTCATCGATTGCCTGGATTACTATAACAGCCTCTTAATAGGTTTCTCTGCCTCCCTCTGGTCTCTGTGGTATTTGTTAGTGCTGTTCACACAATATTCCATCTTGCAGGCACATGGCGGGATTGTATTCTCCCCCTGTCTTTGAAGTCAGATGCCGTCAGGTGATTTGCTTTGGCCAATGAAATGTGAGTGGAAGAGATGCATGTCACATCCAGGTTGATGCTTTAGGGCCCATACATGAGTGGCTGTGCTCTCTTTACTCTCTGTCATGGTGATCTGCAATAATTCAAACAGAGGCTGCTCTGTGCCCAGGTCCCACGGTGGGGCAGAACCCTAGCCAACTTACAGTGAATGGGGAGTGTGAGTGGAAAGAACCTTGGCTTTTATAAG
Source organism: Cebus imitator (assembly GCF_001604975.1). Lineage (NCBI taxonomy): Eukaryota > Metazoa > Chordata > Mammalia > Primates > Cebidae > Cebus > Cebus imitator. The sequence goes on along the minus strand of NW_016107722.1, from coordinate 1,016,909 downwards.
CCACTCAGAGTATGGTTATTTATTATAGCACCATGATCTAGCCTATCCTGATTGATGGCTCCCTTTGTAGTCTCATCTTCAAACTATAACTGAAGTGGTTCTTTGAAACATTCATCAGTCTAAGCTGCTCAGAACTTCTAACGGCTTCTCAGCACCATAGAATGAGACCCCAAGTGCTCTCTTTTAGGCTATTTATGATCTGGCTTTAACCTCATTTCCTACCACTCTCCCCATTGCTCCCTTTCCTCAAGCCACACTGGCCTCTTTGCTGTCACTTGATCATTCCTCAAATGTTCCTGCCTCAGGGGCTTTGCACCTGCACTCTGCTCTGCTTGGTGACTTTTGCCTGGATATAATGATGCTCCTTCTGTCCTTTATTCTGTTCTCTGTTCAAATGCCTTCTCTTTAGAGAGGCCTTCCCTAATCACCTTATCTGAAATAGCCCCCCAGCACTCTCTAGCTCCTCACCCTACTTTATTTTTCTTTATAGCATGGATCAGTTGACCGTTACATGACACTAGTCTCTATTTCTTTTTCTTTTTTCTTTTTTCCGAGATGGAGTTTTGCTCTTGTTGCCCAGGGTGGAGTGCAATGGCATAATCTCAGCTCACTGCAACCTCTGCCTCCCAGGTTCAAGTGATTCTCCTGCCTCAGCTTCCAGAGTAGCTGGAGTTATAGGCATGCGCCACCATGCCTGGGTAATTTTTTATGTTTCTAATAGAGACAAGGTTTCTCTACGTTGGTCAGGCTGGTCTTGAACTCCTGACCTCAGACTATCCTCCCGCTTTGGCTTCCCAAAGTGCTGGGATTACTGACATGAGCCACCATGCCCGGCCTGTAGTCTCTATTTCTTTGTCCCCTGTCTGAGTTCCTGCTGAGGGCAGAGATTTTTGCCTGTTTTCACCCACAGCTTGAGCTTACTATATAATTACTGGTTCACTCTGGGCACTCAGTTAATGTGTAGAATCACTACGAGCCCCATTTTACGCACAGGGGAAACTGAGCTCAGAGAAGTGAAGTAACTTGACCAAGGTGACACAAATAGTTACTAGGGGAGCTGTGATCAAGCCTAGTTCTCTAACTTTAATGTACTCATCAGCTGGACTCATTTCCACACAGCGCCTTAAACTTCCATCAGCACATGTGAGTGCTGTATCTCTGGGTGACTAGGTCACCCCAGCCACACACTTCCCCTGGTTTGCACTGGTGAGGACTGGGGTTAGGATGAGTGGTTTTGAGAGATTTCATGCTCGGTTGTGGTTCATTTGTCTCGTGGGTTTCATAATCTGTTTTCTAAGTTCATTCCCACTACACCCTCTCATTGTGCTAATGGAGAAGACTTGTCATATGCCAAATTAAAAAATCAGAGATCCAAAGGTCACTACTTGCCCTTAAAATGGAAGGTTTCTGCACTTAACCTTGAAAATGCAAGTGTCTGCTGTTTGGGAATGCACTTTGAACACAAAGGTCATGGAGCATTTTGAGGAGGCCCCTGTCCTGGAGGTTGGGAGAAGTGCTTTGGCTGGGCGGGGTGGACTTGCTCAGGGCTTAGAGGGCGGAGCTGCCTCCCCACCTCCACTGGACTTCACACTTACCCTGGAGCAGGGGTTCCCTACCAAAGCAGACAAGAACTTGAGATGCTGATAGAGAGGTTTGTCAATAAACATAAGGTTTGCCTGGATGATCAGCTAATCTCCAGCTGAAGTTTTGATTTTAATTTTAAAAATTTTTTTATTTTTTTAAGTGACGGGGTTTCACTATGTTGGCGAGGTTGGTCTCGAACTGCTGTCCTCAGGTGATCCGCCCGCCTCCGCCTCCCAAAGTGCTGGGATTACAAGTGTGAGCCACTGCGCCTGGCCCCAGGTGAAGTTTTTATACAGTCTCAGACTATTGGAGGAAGCAGCACCTTAGAGTTCATCACATCAGTACTTTCAGAGCCTGGCCTGTGGACTGCCTGCCTTAGACTTAGCAGAAGTGAGTCTGAAATGGAGTCCTGCTGGGTCCCACTCCAAAACTTCAGAATCCGAATTGTTGGAACGGAGCTCAGGAATCTGCATATTTAAGCAGCTCCCCAGGTGTTTCTCATGAACACTCAACTTTGGGTCTCGTTCAAACTTCTCATTTTATAGGCTTAGAGAAACTGAGGCCTAGGGATTTGATTCTTGTGGAAATGATTATGTCAAATTGCAACAAGAAAAGGTGCAAGTAATTTTCAGGGTAAAATAGAATTTTAAGAGTCATCATTCATCTCTGTTTTTGGCACAGATCTCCTGAATAAAAAAAATAAACATTAAAACACAGGTCCATATATAAAGCATGTGGCAAGTAGAGGTTTACTCCAATATTCCTTGAAGTTGGTTTGCAGATTCTCTGTACCATTCTAGAGCTGATGTCTCTTCTCTGAAACAATAGCTTCTCATGAATTTTGCTCCAGTGTTGACTCAAAGAATTAAGACTTCTAGGCATTAGCTAGCATCTGAAAGAAGTGAGAGGAAGAAGAAGAGATTGAGGAAGAAAAAGATGTGTTAAAGCCCAATAGGTTATTCATCAAAATAAATATTGTGAAGAGGTTTTTTGGGGGCCCTTATGGGGCCCTTATTACATGAGGTGAGGGAATCGTGCATAGTGCACTAGTAAAGTCAATGTATCCATGTGAACCATCAAAAAACATTTTTTTTTTCACAGATGTGAAATTAGGCTAAGAGCCTATCATTCAGCCCAGGAATGACTAATTATTGGAGAACAGACGATTATCTGTAGTTTCTCCTTTGTAGCAATACATGAAAAAAAAAAAAAACCAACACTAGAATTTTGTGGTCAAATGTGGCTGTAAATGAACAGATAAGAGCCGAAGCAAATGGAAGCATGCCTCCATTCCTAAGGGAAGTTGGTGAGCTGCCCACAGAATTTGCTGATAAAGACCCATCTGTTAAAATAAAGTGGAGGAGCGTTGGCAATACATTTCAACCAGAGACCATAAGTGGTTATTTTTTCTTGACAGGCTTGTTGGCTTTTTTTTTTTTTTTAAGCCCAGAAAACTATTTGAGAATGAAATATAGATGATGATATTGGCTTTAAGTTAACATTACACTTTTTGTTTGGAGAATGAAAAATCCATCGGCCCAACTTCTCTGGTAAACACTGTTGCGTGATAAATTGTTATGAGAGTAAAGTCATAAGGAAAACTCAGCTTCACAAATGACACACGTAGAAAAACAGCAGATGTCTGATGAAGTAAAGAACCGACTTATTGCCAAGACCTTGAAAAACAAAATTAATTTCCTTTCGTCTTTGATAATGATGATGTAATGTAGTTAATAGGAAGAGCCTGCCACGCTCAAGCAGTTATAAAAGGAGAAACGTTTGCCAGGCACCGGGTCAGTGCTATTACTCTGACTATGTCAGTCGCTAGATGAAGCGAGTGAAAGGAGCAAGGAACTTGTTTTGTGTTGCTTGTAGTGTAACTGGACTTGGGCTCTATTATGACTTTTAAGCAGCTATTTCATAAAGAGGGAAAAAATCCCATTATGTAAGTTTTGCTCTGATAATGATTTCAGTTATTTGAAGTCTTTGGAAGTTATTATCAGTAAAAAAGATACTTGACAAGAATAAAACAAAGTCATTGATATTTTAGAGAACAATTACATTTCCATAGGGAGGAGAATGCTAGGATTTTAGGTAAATAAGGCATATGGCTGGTGCTCTTTCCCACACAGGTGAAAATTTTAAGCACATACTAAGGAAAGCTCTATCCAACAGCTACTTAAGCCCATGGACAATTTATAGGTGCTCTCTCCTTTCAGCTCCAGTTAAAAAGAATCAACACAAAAGCTAATTTCAAGAACATCTGACCATTGCTGGCATCTCATGTTTTAGGATGTAGAAACTGATGAGTTTTCTGGCTCCAATAAACTAGATTTAAAATCAATGAAGTGGCAGGCAGCCTAACCATGGTCTTGGTATTAGAATTGGCCCCATTTGACCACACATCTGAATTTGTTTTGTATGTTATGAACTATAGGCCATTGGAACAACCTTTCTGTAAGGTTACTCAGAGTCTGAGAAAGTTAGATGTCTCTCTCTGGATAGTTGGTGTCCAGAGGGTCAGAATATCCGCCATTACAAGTTCCAATGTGGTAAGGTTGATGAAGTTGGCCCCTCTCTCCAGGGCATTCTCTTTAATGTGCATTCATTTAGGATTGAAAGTATATGTGTGTCTTCCTTAGGGTCCCTTTTCAGTGATTCCACCAGCAGAAACTTGGCAGACAGGTCAACAACACAACCTGGAGACTGCTAGCTTAATGCCCAGGCCAGAATTTTGCATTTTCTCTTGTGTTTTGAAAGTAGTCGTTACCTCTTTTTTCTGGGGGGATTCTTCTCCCTTTAGAAAAGAATTTTGAAGAATTCATGGATGGAGACTTTCCCAAATTCATGACAGATCTGTTTTCTCTGTTGTTTTTATTTTTTCTTTTCTGCTTTTAGACTATTTATATTAGAAGCACATTTTAAAAATTCTTTGTTTATTATTTTTCTTCTTTTCTATTTACTTCATCTGGTATAAAGTTTGGATTATCTAGGAGGGAAAACTGACAATATACTCATTGGCCTAAACTCTACTTTGCTATCATAAGAAGTTGCCTGGGTTCAATGATGCTTCAGTAAATAAAAACAACAATAAGAACAGGAACTGTTTATCAAGCTTGGTACCCTGTGTGTTAATTAGATACTTTTTTAAGTGTTCATCAAACTTTAATAGAAAAATGAGGTAGGTATCAGGAATAGCCTCATTTTACAGATGAGGTAATTGAGGCTTAGAGAGGTTAACTTGCTCAAGATCACACAAACTCTTCTGTGCTAAAACTGGGATTGCAAGGCCCATGCTCTTAATGACCAGTGTATATCATTTCTTACTGCTCTTCAGCATTGTATTTCTTCTGCCTTTTAGTTACTTTACTCAGGAGTGGGGACTTGTTCTGTGACAACTACACTGGCTATTCCCAACTGTCCTGAGAGAATAAGTCTGTGTGCACATAGGCTCTCTCTACTGTGAAAAGGCTCTTATTAAATTCAGTTGTTTGATTAATACATCATGGAGGCTGCTGAAAGTGTCCTTAGAAATATAGATCAGGCTGTGGAAACTCCTTCGCTATCATAATGCAACAAGTTCAAAAGTTGCTTTTTTGATTGAACTGGGAGCTCTGGATATGTCTTCAAACCCCCTCTTCTGGCCGGGCGTGGTGGCTCATGTCTGTAATCCCAGCACTTTGGGAGGCCAAGGCGGTGGATCACCTGAGGTCAGGAGTTTGAGACCATCCTGGCCCACGTGGCGAAACCCTGTCTCTACTAAAAATACAAAAAGTAGCCGGATGTGATGGCACGCACCTGTAGTCCCTGCTACTGGGGAGGCTGAGGCAGGAGAATTGCATGAACTCAGGAGGTGGAGATTGCAGTGAGTCAAGATCATGCCACTGCACTCCAGCCTGGGTGACAGAGTGAGACTTCGTCTCAATAAATAAATAAATAAATAAATAAATAAATAAAACCCCTCTTCTGCTGTGACTTCAGCTGAGGGATTCTTTGCTCAGTAGTCAAGCCCCAGAATAGGGAGGAAGGGAGCCTTTTAAGCAGAGCTGTAAATCTTTTTTTTTTTTTTTTTTTTTTTTTTTTTGGGGATGGAGTTTCGCTCTTGTTACCCAGGCTGGAGTGCAATGGCGCAATCTCGGCTCACCGCAACATCCGCCTCCTGGGTTCAGGCAATTCTCCTGCCTCAGCCTCCTGAGTAGCTGGGATTACAGGCACGCGCCACCATGCCCAGCTAACTTTTTGTAGTTTTAGTAGAGACGGGGTTTCACCATGTTGACCAGGATGGTCTCGATCTCTTGACCTCGTGATCCACCCGCCTCGGCCTCCCAAAGTGCTGGGATTACAGGCGTGAGCCACCGCGCCTGGCCAGAGCTGTAAATCTTAAACCCTTGCATTTTCACACAGAGTTAAGGAGAAAGAAATAAGAACTTGGGAGCTCATCTCACAGAAGAAAAGAACCTAAGGGACAATTTGGTGCACTTCATGCAGAAATTGAGGGTGGAGGGAGGATTAAAAGGCAGGGAAGGGACTAAGTGCTTAATAGGTAGATTCTAGTGATGAGTTCTAAGAGAGAAGAAAGGGGGAAAAAAGAGACACAGAGAAAGCCGTCTACATGGTAGATATATTAAGAAAGAAAAGTCAGGCATCAAGATAAAAGAAAAATACCTGTCTGCGGGTTGGAAGATAATAACTTATTTCCTTGGATTTTCTCTAAAACATCCTGTTGTTTTCATAGCTTTCTTGGAGTGGCAGGGTTGCTGATATAGCCATTATTATAGGCTCGAGAAATTAGGAATTGTACATTTTACTCTTAAGAACATTAGTTTTTTTAGCCTTGATTTTGGTATAAGTTCACCACGAAAAAAGGAGGAACTCAGCTTATAGCTTTGAAAAATATAAGACATTTGTCACTCTGAACATAGAGCAGTACAAGTGCTAAGTCCTAAATAATTGTGTTTTCATTCTCTGGAATGGATAGGGGCAACATGTGAAAACCCAGAAGAACTCACAGGAAAATTGAAGCAGTTGTATTACTATCTTGCAAATAAGTACTTGTCTAGAATGGGTATGAAGGGGTTGGAAAACAACAAATAACACCACACAATACCACACAAAGGCATTTTTTTTTCTTACAGTATTGTATATATACGCAACCATGGGCTCATTATCTTTACCATATTGATGTTTTGGGTTCTCAAAACCAAGTTGAGGTTAAAAGCATAAGCTTTACAGACAGATGAAACAGACAAAGTTCAGGTTTCAACTCTAATCATTATTTGTTCCATATGTTTTGGCAAATCACTTGAGACTCAATCTGTTCATCTCTAGAATAGGGATAATCTCCCTACCTCATAGGGGTGCTGTGGGGACTAACGTGAGAATATGTTATGCACATTCCTGGTGAGGGAAGATGCTCACAAAATTGTAACTATTATCATTCCCTAGATGCTAAACATATCTAAGCATTTAAATATATATAGGCAATTTTGTGTTTGGATTATTTCTCCCATTCCCTGCAAAGCCAGGCCAGTTCTCAAAATACCTGCATGCTAAGCAGAGTGCCAGGATATTAGAAGCCTTCACTGCTCTTCAAGCCCTCTAAATAACAAGTCAGATATTCCATAGCTTCTCTAGAGAAGCTGTAGCTTTCTTCTGAGGAACACTGGACATTTCGTTTATTCATTTGTTCATTGAATGTTTATGTAGCTCCTGCTGTGTGCTAGGCATTGCCTAGGTCCTGCATGTTTAAGAGTGCAAAAAAAATAGATAAAGCTTCCTCTTCAGCAAACTTATATTCTAGAAGGGGTAGAGAGCTTAACAATGAACAAATAAACACCGAAGAGGATTCCTTTATTATACTGGTACTCTAAAGAAAAGTCTCAGGGCAATATAATGATGAACAACTAACTAGGTGGAGGTGGAGGACTGATTCAGGTAAGGGAGGTCAGGGAAGTGTCTCGGAGCAGGTGATCATTGAGCCAAGATCTGAAAGATGAGAAGGAGACGGGGGAAGAGTCTTCCAGGTAGAGAGGACAGCAAATGCAAACATCTGTAGGCAGGTAGGAGCTTGATGTGTTGGAGAAGGAGCAAGAAGGTGATTGTGTCAGGAATGTGGTGAGGGAAAGGGAGCGTGATGTAGGCTGAGGTCTCTGTGAGGGCACAAAGACAAGGAGCAAAGAATTAAAAGGGGCAGGGGATCACTGCAGGAAATACCTCCATGATCAGACTCCAGTCACTTAAGTCTGCTACAGCAGAAGTGTCCATGGTAAGCTGACTCCTTGCGCCTTAGACACCCAACAAAGAGAAGGATCAGGAGATAAAGTTAAAAGAAGAATCACGGGAAAAAAGAACATTAGAATTTTGGTGGCAATTTTACTTTAGAAAATAAAATAATATACAATCAAATCCTCGTTTCCCCAGTCTTTCTGGTGGGCCTGAGTGAAATGGAACCACTGTAAAGCTTCTGAAACACCTTATTTCAGCTTATCCTCAATATGGTCCTAATATGTTATAAATATTGTATATATATATGTATATATATATAAAGTTACCATATATTATATGTATTATATATATTTATATATAGGCTTATATTTCTATTAAAGGCTCAAAATCAACTATATTATTTCATATAAATTTTAATATTAAAAAAATAGAAACATGTTATATGAAGTCTAATATCACCTAGAAATAGACACTGCTGTGGTTTGCTTGTGTCTCCACCAAATTCATGTTTGAAACTGAATCCCCAATGCTACAATGGTAGGAGGTAGGGCCTAGTAAGAGGTGATTAGGCCATGGGGGTCCTCATGAATGAATTAATGTAATCATCATAGAAGTGGATTAGTTATTATGAGTGGCTTCATTATAAAAGCAAGTCTGGTCCTCTCTTCCTTGTTTGCTGTCATGCCGTCTTGCCCTTCCACCTTTTGCCGTGAGATGATGCAGCATGAAGGCTCTCACCAGAAGCCAGCACCAGGTTCTTGGACTTCTCAGACTCCAGAACCATGAGCCAAATAAATTTCTGTTCATTATAAAGTCCTTAATCTGTAGTATTCTCTTATAGCAGCAGAAAACAAACTAAGGTAGGTGTATAGACAGTATTTTAGCCATAAATTCCCAAGATTTTCTTGCCAATCCAGGGGTCATAGGCTTGAAGGTTTCATGCTAGATGACATAACCACATAGTATTGCTCTTTAATCCTATTGGTGAAGGTGTGGTGCTAACGAGGCAAAAACCATCAGTTCAAACACCAGTGGTTGGTTATCCTTGTTTTGTTACAAGGCCAAGAGTTCATTTAGCCAGTTTCAGGCACATGCGCCTTTGGCCATGCAGAGCCCAGGTTACAGTGTGCAGGGGACAGTGCAGATCTATCATGAGCAAAGCCATGTGGGAGATCAGGCAGTTGTCTCACTGTGGCCCCCACAAGGACACCTTGAGCTGAGGCTCCTCCTTTGATAGCAAAATCCTCTGATATTTGAGAAATCCTGTTGAAAGGCATATTCTAGTACTTTTCATTGGGCAAGTTATTTTCCCTTTGCTAAAATAGTCTTGTTCACCTAATGTTTCCCTGACTTTATTAAGCAACTTGGTTTGATTACATTTTAACATACATCTCAGTACACTATAGGACCTTCTTTAAGTTATGCAGTTTTGAGTGCAGGAAAATAATTTTTCTTGACAGAAATGAAAAAAAATGCCTTTTGGCTGGCTTGTGGGTTGTTTTTTTTTTAATTTGTTTGTTTGTTTCTACTTATGTTGGCTGAAGAGTGTATGGCTTGGCTTAGAGATTTTTTTTTTTTCCCCCAAAGTCAATCAGTGGTGCTGATCAATCTTAGGCCAAAGACCTAAGTTCCATGCTCAGGGAGGCAGACCATTCCAGATGAGTTTACTGAGAGGTGTAGTATGTATGCATCCAAAGGCTCTTTGATGCTGACTTTTCACAGTGAACTACTTGAGAGGGCTGGCAAAGAAATCATTGAACACAAGTTCTAAAGACAGTTGCTCATTACCTTTATAGAATCAAAGGCTCCCACCCCAAAAGATTGGTGCAAATCACAGCTTAGAATGGGAAGAGGGAAATGAGTAAAATGAGTATATTCCCGCTGGAGGACAGAAATGTTAATTAATAATGTCAGGCTTTTTCAAAATGTTGCACTTGAAAACCAAGGAAGGTAATATAAAAGGTAGGTTTCCCGAAGGTCTCAAGACACAGGAAGTAGGCACATGGAATCAGTGGGGCTGTTTCTACATCCCCACTGATTCACTTTGTGATCCATTCTGTTAATTCAGTCAGGTTTCCCCCAACTTAATTCATGGAATGCAAGAAAAAGGGGAAAGTGTTTAAAAAATAATAAGATAATTGGAGATGGGCAACATACGCATTTCTCTGAATGTAACAAGCATGGCTAAAACTATATAAAGGTTTGGATAGAGAAGACTGGGAGACGGTGTTGTAGACGAGAGGTTGTTCCTCTTGGCTGAAATGGAAAATGCTGAGTTAGGAGAAAAGCTGCAGACGTATTTATCTCAGGTTGGCAGTTCATGTGCTGGTTCTGAAGTCAGATGCCTCTGTTCAAATTCCAGCATTTCCAATTACATCCATGTGACCATGGGGGAAGATCATTAAGCTCTTTAGGACCCACTTACCTCATCTGCTAAATGGTGCCTACTTCATAAGACTCTTGTGAGGACTGAAAGAAATAATATAAAGCTTGTTAAGTGTTTAGCTCTGTGCCTGGGAAATATGAACGCTCAATAAATGGTAGCTATCAATATTAACTAATGCTTTAGAAGGAAATATACAAACAGCTTGGCAGGGAGTTGATATTCTTCCTTCAGGCTATAAATGTAAGGCTGACACACCTTACTGTCTGTATACTGAACTCCATCTATAGCTATTATTGTGCCCCAAGATACTGTTTTCCCTCTTGTTCATGTTGTCTGGCTGATATTGCTGGACTACTTCGCTTTCTTTTATCTGGATGCTACATCAGAGTGGTATAGTATGTTTCAGTGATCTTTGTCAAGCCCTTCCCGTACATACTAATGAAAAGCTTAAATTGATGTAAATGAACATCTTGTAAAGGAAGAAGATACAAGGCTTTATTCCAAAAGGCTGGGATAATATATCTGATATAAGTGAAGGCACACATGAGTAAACATGACATATTAGTTAATATTAGCAATCTAGATGGCCACATTCCTCATGAGTCCCACAGACCATTTTAGTAATTCATTTTCTGTGATGTCTCCCTTTCAATTTCATGGATTGGGGATTAGGAATCAAAGAAATAGTCATAGGAGAGTGATATAGAAATTAATAGAATTGGTCTTTAAATGAATATTCTCATTGGTTCAAAAGTAATTGGTATGTCCCAAAATGCACAGCCTCCTTAATTTACTTTTTTTTGTTGTACTTTTTGATTCATGGTTTCAGGGCCTTATTGGTGAAGCACTTTTGACTTCTTTAGGATGAACAGTGTGAGAAGTGTGTTAGTATTTATTATACTTCCTAAATAACAAACTTGTTAAAATTAGATCTACTTGCGTAGATAGCTTCCCAGTTGCTTCTTGACAACTTAGCTATAGAGGAAGAACAAACTATTTTGAACTCCACACCACATCTTCACAGTGCTTAAAGGGAAAGCAGAGCAATGGATCACATGAATCCTGATGGAAAATATTGGATCGTTTTGTTTATTCTCCTGTCAAGAGTTTATTGATCGAGTGAGCTCTCCTGTAGCTTGGGAAGCCTTTGATCTGCCAGGGAGAAATTGGGTTTGGATTTTGGCGGAAGGGAGGGGAGGAGGTTGAGAAAGGATTTGGAATGTGATGGCCCTTGTTATCTGTAGTGGTCAGAGACACTTCTGACCTGGGCCAGCACAGAGCTGCTGCCTGGGAGGAGGGAGGAGCGGAGAGAGGGGACAGCCAGCCAGAGTGAGCTGAAGGCAGGGATTTGGCATTTTCACTAGGAGCAGTACTTAGTTAAAGCTGCTGGAGTGATTTCTTGCTGCTAATAGATTTGTTTCTTTAGAGGCAGATAAGTAAAGGAAATGATGACTTTTAAGTGAATAGTTCCCCTGCATGGGGCTGGTTTGTGTCAGCTAGTGCAGTGGCAGGAAATACCAATGGTTTTTCTTTTTTTGTGTGTGTGTAACCCAGTGACAAAAGGCTTTGCTGTCTCTCCTCACGCCCCCAACCTTCCCACCGTTGCTCCTTCTTGCCTACAAAACCCAGACACCGGCCCCTGTGCCTGCTGGTGGAGGGCCAAGGCTTGTCTGAAAGCCGTTTAAGTAATTGCTCATAATTGCACAGGTTCCCTGGCTGGGCTTTTACCTCTCCACCCCTGAAATTAAAAGGGGCCAAAGATGTGTGACCTTTTTCTAATGGGATGGGTACTAGAACAAAGGAATTCAAGGAGGGGGCCCCAGGCCTTTATCAGGGCTCATCTATGACAGCTAAAGGCCTGGGGAGAGTCAGGATTGTCCTTTTACAAGTTGAAGAGGAAAAGGAGTGGGAGGGAATTCCTCCTCTCTAAACGTCTCCATTGTGTCCTCCACTCTGGATGAACATAAAACCTTTGCCTGATGCTCAACACCATTTATTTCTGAAAAGGTGATGGGTGCTACCTGACTGGTAACACCTTGTGGCAGCTCAGGAGGTCTGTGTTTACATTTATTAGTCGCCTTAGATAATTCACTTAACATCTCTGAGCCCCAGGCTCCTTGTCTGAAAAATAGGGATAATGAGATAATGCCACCTGTCAGAGGAACTGGAGATAATATATGCCATTCGCAGTGCGTGGCACCAAGAAATCCAATAAATGGTCATTGTTTCCTAAATGTAATTTACTGATGTCATTTTACTTACCTTGATTTGATTTCTCTGAGCTGGGAAGAGACAAATTCTAGGCCTTGAATTTTATGACCCATATTAGTTAAGACCCACAGAATTTTAAATCTGCAACAGAATTTTAGAATTATTTTGTTCACTGCTTTGCAAACCTGGCTCTATATTAGAACCACCTGAGCAGCATTTAAAACTATTGATACCTCAGCCCTATATCTAGAGATTCTGACTTATTTGGTCTGAGGTAGCATCTGATCAGTGTTTTTGTAAAGAGATTCTAGGTTATTCCAATAGGTAACCAGAGTTGAAAGCCTCTGATTTTGCTGAACCACTTCATTTCACAGATGAGAAAACTGAGGCTGATATTCATTTGCTAATTCCTTTATTCATTAACTTTCTGGTCCATCCATCCATGCATCTGACAACCAACATATATTGAGCATTTACTATGTGTCAGACAATGTTCTAAGCACTGGTGATAACCTTAAGTGGGCTGATCTCGAAGGAGAGCATGAGGACCAGAGCTGAGAACTGGCAGGGGATAGTTTCAACCTATCAGTTGCTGGCTTGTTGCTCTAAGTTGCTTCTTTAGGTCAGTAAATGTCACACCTGGGACGGCAAGGAGAAATTGGTCATTAGAGATGAGCTGCTGGTAGGGATTTGGGATTCTAGGCCATATGGTGTCTTCTCTGTGCTGAGATTTCTGTGATCATTACCAAATCCAAACATTGCAGAATAGCCTATACCTGAAGGCTTTGTAGGTCCCAAGTCATTTTCTCTAGGCTATCCTCTTGCCCTCAAATTTACCCCCTATAGTCAGGCACAGCTTATGAGCTTCAGCTGGACTCTGGGCCTGGAAATCCTGCTGACACAAACAGAATGGAGACAATGTGAAAATTCTGTGCCTTGGTTTATGCTATTATAGTTAATGATCTGTCAGTATTTCCATTTATAAGCCGCTATTTTTGGGGACGTATAACCCAGTCATAAATGTTCTCTCTGGGCTAAGCCTTGGCACTTATGATTTCAGCCTGGGAGCACATGTGTGTGTTGGTGTGTGCATGTGTTTTTACAAGGATATGAGGGAAAAAGTAGGTTAGCCATTTTTAAGCAAAGGATGGTGAGAAACAGGGGGGAAAATATGGTAATTGATTGCAGATTCTCTTTTGATGCTGCCAAGACTGGAAAACTGCTGAGCTGCTTTTGCCCCCAGTTGAGGACATGAAGGGTTGAGATGCTATTCCGTGCCTTAATTTTGTGCAAGTAATGTTAATTCACAAAGTCAACATCCATATATGAAGGGTAAAATATGGACCAGGGTGACTTCTCCAAGCAGAGATTGACTCAAGGTCAAAGGCTATGGAGCCCAGAAGCCAGAGAATCAAAACAATACTCTGCAAAGATGAGTTTCTTTCGCCTGCACCTGGCTCTTTCCCTCTTTCAGCCCCTCTTGCTCTTTCTCTCATTAATAGGAGATGGAAGAGGTACAGCGGGTTCTCAGAAGCCTGCCATCAAGTTTTTGATGGTATCCATAGTTGTCATGGTGTGTGCTTCATGGATGGAGTAGTCTATTTCCTTTTGAATAGCAAATGCCAGAAGACTTTTAATAATTTGGATATAGTAACATTATGTCATAACATAATACATAAAAGTTACCACGCTAATGTGAAACATACCAAGCTAATCAATATTTGTTAGAATCCAGGAATCAAACAACCCATAACACTCAAAATATTGTAAACCTCATAATAGCAATTTTGCACTCAAAATGAAACTCAAATCATGTTGTGAGCTGCTTCTCCCAGTTTTTCCAGAAAGATGCTGTTGCTTGAAACCTAAGAATGACTAACCTTGAACAACGAAGAACAACTCTACTGGTTAGTAGAGTGATAGTTGGTTTTGTCCAAAGACATGCTTATGAATGTCTTATCAAAGTCTATAATTGTACCCTCAGACAAGAAACTTCACAACTGCTGATGAGCACAGACACCGGGACTGTCTTCATATTTACCTCTTAGAACTGTGATCAATTCAGGCATAAAAGTTTCTAGATCTGCTTTCCCTCACAACAATTCAACAGCTATCTGCTGTGGATTCCACTGTGCATATGTATATGTGTATATGTACATATATATTATTCTTAAACGCTGATTTTGAGACCATCTACCTCAGGAAGCACTCATCTCATAGAACTTTCTCTCTTGCTCACTATATGTTAGCCGCCCTGTCATCTTTGTGTTCCTTGAACCCATCAAGTCCATCCCCTTTTTATGGTTTTGCACAAATTTTTCCTGTGCTTGAAATGTTCTTCCCTTCTCTCCTTGCATGGCTGGTTCTTCATCCTCATTCTAGTCTCAGCTCGAATTTCACCTTCCTGGCAGAGGCCCCCTCCTTTCCCTGTCACTCTATTCCACAGGGGTCAGCAAACTACAGACTGGGAACCAAATCTAGCTGTCCGTTTGCATTTGTAGGGCCCAAGAGCTAAGAATGGTTTTTACACTCTAAATCACTGAAAAAAAAAAGAAAAATAATATTTCATGACATAAAAATTATATGAAATTCAAATTTTAGTGTCCATAAATAAAGTTTTATTTGAACATAGCCATGCTTATCATTTACATATTATCCACGGTTGCTCTCATGCCACAGAGGCAGAGCTAAGTAGCTATTAGAGAGAGTGCTGGGCCCGCACATATTTTCCCTCGGGCCTTTTAACAGAAAAAACTTGCCAACATCTCTAATCTAGTCTATACTACATTTTTCATTTCCCTATAGGACTCGCTATTGATAGTAAATTATCATCTATTTGTTTGTGTATTTATTTGTCTATATCTCCCTTCTAGAAGCTCTGGAGGACAGACCTTTTCTGCCTTGTTCCCTCCTGCGTAGTGTGAGACATAAAGTGAGCACTCAAAACTTAACATACTGAATGAACTAATGAATAGATGGATAGGGTCCTTGGGGCAACTTACTGACTCTGAAGTTACATCAGCACATCCACCCTTTCATTCATTCAATAACTGTTTACTGAATGTCTACTCTGTAGCTTACCCCTTAGCTTGTACAGTCCATTGCTTTTGTGGCCTCAAGTGATCCTCCTGCCTCAAGTTGACTCATTAAGATGTCTGTCTGTCCTGGGCTGCTGTGAAGTTAGCTTCAGTGGGCTCAGCAGACTTCCCAAGTCATCAGACTGTTCTGACTCTCAGTGTCTATTGACTTTCACACAGGAGATACCCCATGTGTTATATCCTCTCCTGATGACTGCATTAGGCTCTTGCGTGGCAGGGCTCTAAATCTTCTTGCAGGATGACCTATCTGCCCTCCCTCAGGAAAAGGCATCTGCCCTATTTTTGCTCATTCAAGCACAACCTTTGCTTCTGCTTGTGTCCCAGAAATCCTCCTCTCCCCACATTCCCATTCATCCGGGCTTGCCCCGGTGGCCTCCCACACACACCTGCAAATCTCGTTCACACGGCCTCGGATTCATCATTGCTGGCCTGGAAGCATGAGAGAGGAGGGCAAGAGTCTGGTGGCGCACACACTTCCCCTTCCTCCTCCTCCTTCCTGCCTTCCCTGCAGAGGAATTCTTGCGGAGGAGCCTCTGTGTGCTTTCCCTGGATGCCTCGATTACTAATGGTGCTTTTGGAGGAGGAGGATGTAACAATCTACTTTTATATATTAATGTATCTCAGTTTGTGGTGATGATAGGAAGATGATTACACCCTGTGAGTTTACTTAGCAGTTGTTACACTGAACAAAATGTTGAAAGATCTGATTTGAACATACAAAGGAGAATATGATTCGTCTGTATGGAAGCCTATCCTCTATCTCATGTTCTAGGATAAAGTGTCTTTTTTTTTTTTTTTTTTTTTTTTTAAGCTGGAATCTCATTCTGTTGCTCAGGCTGGAGTGTAGTGGTGTGATCTTGGCTCACTGCCTCCCAGGTTCAAGCGATTCTCCTGCCTCAGCCTCCTGAGCAGCTGGGATTACAGGCAGCTGCCACCATGCCGGACTAATTTTTGTATTTTTAGTAGAGACAGGGTTTCACCATGTTGGCCAGGCTGGTGTCAAACTCCCGAGCTAAAGTGATCTGCCCACCTTAGCCTCCCAAAGTGCTGGGATTACAGGCATAAGCCACTGAACACAGCTTAAAGTGTCCATTTTTATACTTAACTGGTTTGCAATTACAGTAACCATACAATCTGGACTTTCAGGCCCATCTGGTTTAAAATGTACTTTCCCATTGTAAAATCATAAACACCAATATTGAGTTAGTGAGTCTGGTGACTCTGTGAGATTTTAATAGGAAATGTTGATCTATTTTGACACTCTTTTTAGCTCTTGATGGGTTGTCAAATTCTCCTCTGGGCAATAAGGAGCAGGCAGAGTTCAGCCAGGATGGGAGATGGCTAGAGAAGTTAAGGACCACTGTTGGACAGGGCTTAGGGGGAACTAAGAGGAAACTGACCTATCACAATCAGTTTGCTGATTCACCTGATTGATTAAAAGTCAGGGACTATATCTCCTGTGTCATGACTATCCCCTTTCTTGGTTCTTACTTTAAATCTGGGTCTCCTTGTCTTCCTGCAGAGCCTCCAAGAACACCAGAGTAGAAAGTTCAAATAAAGGGTAATGCCATTTATGTTGGCCACCTGGCAACCTCAAGCAATGAGAAAAGCTCCAGGCCCATGTGGGTGCTTCATAAACATCATTTAACGTTTGATGGAGGGAAGAGACTAGTAAATGTGCCCTTGGTTGGCAAAAGGATAGGAAATCTGATCTCTTCCTTCTGACACTTAAGCCCTGCTTTTTTTCCACACACAAAAACACATAATACAGCCAAGAAGAAAAGATGAGACACATATAGGCAGTTCAATAAAGTAATTCATAAGGAGAAAAAAATAATTCCTGCTTTTGTTGTTAAATGGGCATGCAAAAATACCAACCCCACAGTGCAGAGGTGGATACATCCTGACATCATTAAACACAAGGCTTGAAAAATATACTGTCTAGTCAGGTTTGGACAGAGGGTAAAATCAGGTATGGTCTGGCCCTTCTTTTCTCCCTGCCCATCCTTTGTTCCAAAGACCCCCAGGACTCATTAAGAGCAGAGCGTCTTTATAAGTCCACGTGTGTCACCTGTGAGTCTTGTAAAACCCAGATGGAGATTCACTAGGTCTTGGGCAGGGCTGAGATCCTGCACTTCTAACAAGCATCCGGTGATGCCGATACTGCCGGCCCACAGCCCTCACTCTCAGTAGTGAGGTCTTAGAGAACAAGTTCTTCAGTCTAAATTGCTTGCTTCCTCTTGGCCTGAGGTCCTATTCAATCCTGGGGCCAGGACTCTAAAGTAAGTGCCATTTCCCAGGGCTGGAGTGTTGGAAATGTGTGTGTGCTGTGTGTTGCTTGGGCTTTTTGCAGTCCTGCGTTTGGAGCTCCCGGCCAAGTATCTCCACAGCTTCCAGTGGGACTGAGATGCTCTTCATCTTCCCTGTTACTTGCTGTGCTCTGTCTCCATCAGGGTCCCTGATCCTAGACTGGCAGTAGGAGCTGCTCACCTCTAGGTAAAGGCTCTGCCACACGTTGGCTGTGAATGCTGGGCAAATTACTTGAATAGTTGGTCTCAGCTTCTTCATTTGTAAAATGGGAACAATAATATTACCTATGTGATAGTGTTTGTAGGATTCAGTGAGTTAACCCAGGTAAATACGTAACACATGCCTAACTCCGAGTAAGCTCTCAGGGAATGTTGATCGGTCTGGTCACATACACTGGTCTCTGCCCTTTTGATGATGCTTAAGAGGGATGTGTTGTTGTATGTATGACTGTTTTCATTATATATGTTGGCCTCAGGGAGACAGTTAGGTGCACTGTGATTAGAAGATTGTGAAGTGAGTCACAATCTTCTAATCACGGTGATCTCAGGGGGCAAAGGACAGGGCTAGTCTTGGTCACCTAAGGTCATCTCAGGTGGCAGATTCAGTATATGAGCACTTAGGGAAACCCAAGAGACTGGCAACCACCCTAGCAGTCTGAGCAACAGTGGAGGACATTCTAGATACATAGCTGTTGTGGTAGCAGGCATCTTATCCTCTCCCTGAAGCGACGCCAGTGCTCCTGAATGCTATGACTGGGTCTTATAGATGATTCTGGTGATCTCTGCATCATCTGTCATCAGCTGGGTCCACTTTCTCACTCTGGCATGAGTGAGAAATCCCCCTACTCTCCCTCCCTCATGCTCTCTGCTCGTTTTTCCTGCATCTGTCTTCCATTCTGCTGCTGTTCTACTCACTCTCATTCCTGATGTCTTGAGCTCAAACTCTCTGAGAGTATCTGTTTTGGTTCAGTCAACTCCAGTGTAGAATGCCTCAGTGGAGCCCCTGATGAGTCACTGACCAGCATGGGTCCAATCAGTTATGGCTAGCACCCCATGATTACAATGTGTAAGTCACCGATAGTTCCTCTGGTTGGTAAAATGGGTGCCGGCACATAGGTCATGTGCCATTTAAAATGCTTTCAGCAGAAAATTTGATTCAAATGGCTTACAAAATAAAGAACCAATTATCTAATATAGTAATAGTCCAGAGGTAAGGTGTTTCTTGGGTAGGTTATTGTTAGTTGCTTGTATAAACCTATTTTTCTTTCTTTGCTTGAAGGGCATGGATTTTGTTTCCACACAAAAATATACAATTGGGAAAGAGTGCCCTATCCCCAGAGCCATGAGAGGTTTTGATAAGTTTCTTTCTGTTCCTTCTGCCAGTGATTGGCTTAGGAAGGGGCATGTGACCCAATTATGACCAATAAGACACAGAGGAACTTCTGGGAAAGTTTACTTGCTCTTAAAAAGCAAAGTGTGTTAACTTTCCAATTTAGCAATCCCACTAGAGGGAAATGAAAGCATACGTCCACACAAATACCTGTTTGTGGATGTTCATATCAGCTCTATTTATTAACAGCTCAAACTGGAACAGCCTAAATGCCCATTAACTGGTGAATGGATAAAAAACTATGGTATAGCTATACAATAGAATACTGCTCAACAATAAAGCAGAATTAAACTACTGACATTTGCAACATGAAAGAATCTCAAGCGCATTGTACTTAATAAAAGAAGCGAGACACAAAAGGCTATCCTAATGTATCATTAAATTTATCTGAAATCCTTGCAAAGGGAAAATTATAGAGACAGAAATTAAATTAGTGGTTGCCGGGTTCTTGGGTTGAGAGAGGGAATTGACTACAAGCAGACATGAGGGAATTTTTGGTGCGGTGGAAATGTTCTCTACCTTGATTGCAACATGACTGTAAACATTTGTCAAACTTATCAAACTATATATTTAGAAATGACAAATTTTACTGCTACTTTTGTATCCATAAACCTGACTCTGAAAAAAAGCCACATGTGAGATGAGAGGAAGCAGGCCCTTTTCTGCCTTTGGACAATGCCTTCAACATATATTATCTGAAGCTGAAGTGGCATCATGGGACCATGAAGGGGAGCCATCCTGGAAGGTCTCACACTGAGGATGGTGGAGTGGGAAAAATTGTTGAGTTGCTAAATTAACCAGCCTTAGAATTGTCCTACTGATGGCAGCAGTGGACTGCCTGGAGCAGCCACTGCCTTGGTGCCGACTGCAGTTGGGAAGGCATAGCTGGGGCTGGGCACTCCATGGGGCTGGTGCAAGCTGGTGGGAGTGAGGACCAGGCGGAAGCCCCATCCCCTTCTGAGTTTGCAGGGTGGGAGCCTTGTGCATCCTGGGTGCAGCTGCTGCCACCTAGCCATGCCTGCAGGCCCGGAGTCTCTGCACTCTTATGGGTGGAAAGCCCTCCTGTCCCCACAGGCTCAGTAGTGCCTGATCCTGCCACCTGGCCTCTTCTAGCTGCCTGCACCTGCTCCAATCTTGGAGCAAAGTTGAGGCTGAGTCTGGGTCTATTGCAATCTGGCCATGTGTGCACATGCTTGGGGCAGGACTGACATGCTTGCTGCCTTGGTCCCCTCCAGATTTTGGAAATTGGCGAGTCCGTGGTGAAGCACCACTTTCAAGCCAGGGACAGCCTGAAGCTGGGGGCTGGGCTAATGGACCAGAACGGGAACTTGTGGTGCTTATCCTGGGCCTGCCCGTGGCCACTCTTGAACCAATCAGCATGTACCTCCTCCCCTCTGAAGCCCACAAAAAATCCCAGACTCTGCCAGACTCCAGGAGATGACCAGATGACCAGCTGTGGAGAGGAGCTGCCCACTGTGGGCCTCCTCCCTACTAAGAGCCGAGTACTCATCAGACATACTGCCTATGGACAGGAGCTACCCACTGCAGGTCTGTTCTGAGCTATTCTGTTGCTCAGTGAAGCTCCTTTCACCTTGCTCACCCTCCACTTGTATGTGTACCTCATTCTTTCTGGACACAGGACAAGAACTCAGGACCCGCTGAATGGTGGGGCTAAAAGAGCTGTAACACAAACAGGTCTTAAACATGCCCCTTGCTCACCACATTTTGAGTGCCAAGAAGGAAAGAAGAGAGACTGAGAGATGTGCTGTGGCATTTCAGGGAGCTCAGGCCTAGGAGCTCCCTGAGCGAGGGCTGTGACAACCTCTCTGGGGCTCTGCGGTTCCTGGTGTCTCCAAGCTTCCAGGTACTACCACATTCCCTGGTGCCAGCCATGGAAGCTACTTGTGGGACGCCTGGTCTAGCTGCAGCCTCTCAAGGAGCCAGCACCCATATCGGTGCCTGGAGCTGCCCACCCTGCTGCAGATGGCATGTCTGGCTGTGCCAGTGGTTGGATCCCATGCTTGCTTGCTCACACACACCTTGCTGCTCTGCGCTTGGCTCACCTTTGGCAGGCTGAGATTTAAGTTGGTCGCATGGGCTGAGCACAGTCTGCCAGGCCAAGTGGGTAGAATGAGCCCAGAGGGCCCGAGTAAAAACTCAGGCACAGGCACCACAACCCACAGAGGTTTCCAGCTAATGAAGTGACACCCCAAGGATTCCGTGACGCTACCTCTGACCTCTTGTTATGTGAGAACATTAATTCTTTGTGTGCTTTCTTCCCAAAGCGTCCCATCCTAAATGACACATGATCTATGTGTAAAAGACTTCCTGCAGTAACTTTGTCCATCAGAAAGGGACTGCAGAAATGGAAGAAACTCACAGTGTCATTGTCCATCTAGTACAATAATCTACAGACACTGTATATGGTGATTTTATTCATTTTATGTCTTGAGTCTCTTAGTTTGTACTTCCCACTCATTACTACAAAAGTTTCTAGTTTCATAGACAAATGGAACAGAATAGAGAACCAAGAAATAAGGCTACACACCTATAACCATATGATTTTTGACATAACTGACAAAAACAAGCAATGGAGAAAGGATTCCCATGTAATAAATGGTGCCGGGAGAACTGGCAGGCCATATGCAGAAAACTGAAACTGGACCTCTTCCTTACACCATGTACAAAAACCAACTCAAGATGGATTAAAGAGTTAAATGTAAAACCTAAAACTACAAAAACCCTAGAAGAAAACCTATTCAGGACATAGGCACAAGCAAAGATTCCGTGACAAAGATGCCAACAGCAATTGAAACAAAAGCAAAAATTGACAAATGATATCTAATTAAGCTAAAGAGCTTCTGCACAGCAAAAGAAACTATCAACAGAGTAGACAGACAACCTACAGAATAGGAGAAAATTTTTTAAATCTATACATCTGACAAAGGTCAAATATCCAGCATCTATAAAGAACTTAAAACAAATTTACAAGAAAGAACAAAACAATCCCATTAAAAAGTGGGCAAAGGATATGAATAGACACTTCTCAAAAGAAGACATACATGCAGTCAACAAGCATGGAAAAGAAGCTCAACATCACTGGTCATAAGAGAAATGCCAATCAAAACCACAATGAGATATCATCTCACACCATTCAGAATGGCTATTATTTATTTAAAAGTAAAAAGAATAACAGATGCTGGAGAGGTTGTGGAGAAAAAGAAACACTTTTACACTGTTGGTGGAAGTGTAAATTAGTTCAACCGTTGTGGGAGACAGTGTGGCGATTCCTCAAAGACCTAGAGACAGAAATACCATTTGACCCAGCAATCCCATTACTGGGTATATACACAAAGGAATATTAATTGTTCTATTATAAAGACACATACACACATATGTTCATTGCAGCACTATTCACAATAGCAAAGGCATGGAATCAACCTAAATGCCCATTAATATATGCTGGATGAAGAAAATATGGTACATATACACCATGGATACTATGCAGACTTAAAAAAGATCATGTCCCTTGCAGGGACATGATACACGTTTACCTGTGTAACAAACCTGCACATCCTGCACATATATCCATGAACTTAAGATAAAAGAAAAAACAAAACAAAACAAACAACAACAACACAAGTTTCTAGTATATCTGCTTCCCTTAGTCCAGGAGTTGCCAGCCGCGAGCCCGCAGACCAGTCCACCACATGACCTGTTAGTAGTTTTCAGGCCCCTCTTAGAAATTAAGTATGAAAGTGAACACTTATTTAGCATAAGCAAAGAAATCACAAAAGATTACACATTTATAAGTGCTGGCAACTACTATATATATCATAATAATGCAGAAAAGTAACTGAATATTTTATTGATTAGGTACCTGACGTGCTGCCCTAATATGTTGCCCTCTACATTCCCCCTCCTTAGAATTTTACACCTCTGATAACTGAAAACATTTTTCCATAGATTAGCTTCTGGTTGCTTACATTTCAAACCTTGTTTCTCTTCTGGTACCCACATACTTGTGTAAGAATGGTGAGTGAATGAATGAGAGAATGGATTAACTTCTTGGAATTGGAACTTGTGTTGAGAGCTAAGCAGCGCATAGTTTATAATTTGCAGATATATGCTTTTTCCTTTCCTACCACCCCTCCCTGCCCCCAGGTTATAGGCTGGGAGTTTTCAGTTAGACTAGCTAGTTTCTGATGATTCTGTCCATGGATATTTAAAGAAATTTGGACATGTTTACCCTTTTATTACAAATATAAATATACCCTAATTAGCACTGGTTGAAAGTGGGCTCAGAAAAGGGGTTTATTTCTAATGAGTGGAGCAAAGAGGCCCCTTTGTGAAATCAGAACTGAGGTGAGTTGGCCTCATTCCCCAAGAAGCCAGGCAGGGCTAGTAATGTGGAATGACCTAGTATCCAATGTGGGCACCACTGCCAGAGATCATCCGTCAGCTGCTGGAAGGAAAGGAGGTGAAACCTGCTTCATTTATTTTGAGACAGTTCTCACAGACAAAGCCCACACAGCTCCATGGACAGCAGAAAGCATGAAGGGAAATGGGATAGCGCTGAACCATGCTCCTTCACTCCCCAAGACACGGCAGCCAGTCCCTGTCTGTCTCACCACCATCTTGAATTCCCACCACTTCCTCAGCCTGAAGCCTCCATCACCAACACCTACCTGGGAATGACCCAGGCTTGCTGCTGTTGTCTGCAGCCACCCATCTTCTCCAGGATAAATTCCAAACCCCAGCTTGAATGCAGAGTTTCTCCCTGCCAGGCTGCCCTGCCTCTTCTTCAGCCCAATTGGCCATGCACACGTTTGCACTTTTGAATGAGATGCTCTAGTTTTCCCCAGGTAACATGGTATTTCACTACTTAGTACCTTTGCTCAGATCGTCTCTCTCCTGTCTGAAATGCTGTAACCCTCTGCTTACCCGGGTCAGGTCTCACTGAGCTTTAAGTTTTAGGGCAGGTATCAACTCCTCCAGATGTCCTTGCTGCCTCCCCAAGTGCTTGCTCTCTGCTGTGCCATTACTCTAATTTTCTTCCTGTCCCCAGAAATTGGAACATAGTAGCTGGCCCAGTGCACATTTTGCTTTATTGTTTAAGAATATTCAATTCTGGTATAGAAGGAAACGAATAGAATGGATAAAACTCATGTGTTCAGCACAGATAACAAGTAGCCTATTGACAAATAAATTAAGTAGAACATGTGTGAATGCAGACAGAAAGAGGTGGAAGGACCAAGTAGTTACTAAACATTTACGGCACACTAAATACACATGAGGTACTATTGCAGGACTTTTCCTTAGTTCAGCTAAAGATAGGGTCCTTGTCTGTTCCATGGCCACAAAAATTTAGCCTTGCAGATGTTTTGAAGGGTGAGTAAAGCAGGGTTTTATTGGGTGAAAAGGGGGTAAAAAGGGGGAAGGAACAGGGATCCTCTGCAAGGCCAGATTCCCTGCTAGAGCACTTCCCATCCACAGCTTGAATCCTAGGTCAACACAGGAAGAGGAGGGGCCAGGCTCTTCCCTGATGCAAATGGCAGGAACCTCTGTGGTTCCACTCCAGTGTGCATTCCTCCCAGTGCACAGGCCAGCTGGAAACAAATGGTTGTGCCAGGGACCCCCTCCCACCTAGCTGTCTCAGTACTGAGTATTTATAATATCTTAATTTGAATCCCCATTGTCACACCCATTTGACCCCATGTGTCTTGTACTCAAGAGGTACAGATATAATTCATGGCTGCTCAATAGGCTAATTGCCAAGTTGCAGCTGTGGCCAAGTGGACTTGCTCCTGGGTCTGTCTGATAGAGCAAATGTGCATGCTCTTGACCCCTGGCACCTTTGTCTGTCGGGTCCTCTTGCTCAAACCTCAACTCTGGCCCTCTCAATCATTCCACTGATGGAATAGACAGAACCCAGAATTTAGGTTGTGTGGTTCTTCCACCTGCTTGCACTCTATCCTATGTGTGATAACGTACACCGTGTATTTTTCCCTTGCTACTCGCTGTGTGCTTTAAGTTGACTTAATGAACCATATGATTTAAGCATTTTCATGTGGTCTGAGAGCCTTTATGTTCCATGACCTCTGGGAGAGCTTCTTAGGAAGTGAACTTGGGGAACTGCCATTGTGTCACAGCAATTTCTCACCCAACAATGCTCAATAGATATTTACGTAAGGAGGGATTTTGTGAATGAACATACTGAAGAATTCAGAATTGTCTTTTAGGCCTCATGGACTCACAGTTCTGCCTACCACAGGAAAAAGAGCTGTGAAAACCTGACTGCTGTTGCTGCCTTTTGTGCAATCAGAATGGCCTCTACTTTCCCTGGACAGATAGGGGAGACTTGCAAGACTAGAAATAGGGTAAGCAGATTAGGGGCAGGGGATTCCAATATGAAGCATGAGAACAGAAGCTGGGAATGCATGGTAGGCAGCGATATCATTTCCCAGAAAATGGTAGTGATGGGAAAAGGATGAGAAGAGTGGTTTATATATCCGGAAATGAAGTGGAGCAATGCAGGGAAGATGAAGAGAATTGTGGAATTTAGACATATAGAATGGAAGTGTCGTGGGTAGGAGAGGGGGCAAAACAGGGGAAGCTGGGGTGGTATATTGGGGCACTAGCAATGTTCTCAGTTGTAGGGAAAATAAAGTATGGAAATAAAGTCTGGGTTGGTAAAAACTCAAGAGAAGCTGTGGGGGTTGGGGATTCTTTGATTCATGAATTTATAGTAGAGAGTTTCTACTTTATTGATATGCTGCTTCTGTTTGTGATAGGTTAATTCTCCATGTATAATTCCCCTCCCTTTTTTAAAAGTGTAGATGCTCTCTGTGTTGTTTATTATATTTTAAATAATACCTCAGTCTCCTTTCTTAAATTGGTTCCTTGAAGTATAAGTAAGCAAATAAATACTCAAACAATTAAATGAAATTTCCTTCTATTGATGGTCTGTGACCATTCTGAAAAATAACATCTGCCCTCTACTTGGCTCCAGGGGATTTTATGAGCATTAATGACATGTCTGAAAAGCGTTTCATTTCCTTGGAAACGAGCTTAACAAAGTGTTTTTCTCTCTACAATGATATAACAAGCTACTCATGCTGTGCTACTGATTTATAATAATTGAAACTTTGGCTGCTAAAAAATTTAAGTACTTTGATGGTAGCTCAAAACAAAATCTTTAATATTTTTATATGTCTTACATGTTTTAGGTGATAGATAAATAAATGGCCTATTCATGACTTAAAAAATATTTCCCTGATATTTAGTCTCCTATCATATTTTAACTTGTTCTTACATCAGTTCACAAGGTCATGGACTTGGCCTGTTTTTCATTTCACGAACATCTGGATTTACAGTGAATGATTCATGCGGCCTGATACATAGCTGCCCTCTTTTTGCTCTCTCCTATTATCACTTGTGGAATTCGATTTACCTCCTACCCTGTGAGCTATTCTTTCATTTGAAACAATTTCCTCAGTTATACAGATCTCCAGCTTAAGGAATAATCAAGATTAATTATTCCACTGCAATGGAAATTGCTATCTGGAGTGGGTTTTCCCATTTTGAGAGGAAAATCCATGTCATCTTTTGCAAAGGACACCATAAAGTACTGAGATAACAACAAAAACAATAATAACAACCACAACAAAGCCCAAAGCAGGAGATGGTCTCATATGAAATAGAATGCAGGGAACAAAGTCAGAATCCTTAGATACACTTTTCCTGCTTTCCTTTGCTTCTTAGGGCTCCTCACCACCTGACAAGTTATGTGCCTGTTGACAGATTTATCTTCCTCCCACTCCCTTAGCATATAACCTTCATGGAAGCAGGGAGTGTGTGGCCATCAGCTATAACTGTGGCCAGCGCATAGTAGACACTCAACAAATATTTGTAGAGTTAATGAATAAAAGATGCATCCATCCATCAGTCAATCAAATAACAAAAATAGTACATAATCATAATTAGAATTTATTGGAGGCCCCAAGTTGGATAGTGTCTTGCCAAGATTCATGGCCAACAAGAACCTCAGAATGTGTTGTTATTTGGAAAAAGGGTCCTTGAAGATCTAATTAGATTCAGATTAGGTCATACTGAATTAGTATCATTCATAAATTCAATACAACTGATGTCCTTATAAGAAGAAGAGAGGATAGACAGAGAGAAGGACACACAGGGAAGAAGCGCACGTGATGACGTAGGCAGAGACTGGAGTTATGCAGCTGCTAACCAAGGGATGTCAAGAGGTGCCAGCACCCAGCAGAAGGAGGAGAGAGGCATGCAACAGATTCTTCCTTAGCGCCTCCAAAAGGAACCAGCCTGCAGATAGCTTGATTCTGGACATCTGGCCTCCAGAATTGTGAGATAATACATTTCAGTTATTTTAAGCATACTAATTTATAGTATTTTGTTAAGACAACGCCGAGAAACTAATATAATCCCATTTTTGTCAAGTCCTGGGCAAGTTCCATTTACAGATAAAGACACTCAGGCTAAATGAGAAGCTCAAAGTCTGGCTAGTCGGTGACTGAGCCCAACTCTGTTCTCTGTTTTCTAGCATTTCAGACTGTTGTCTACTGCATGGTCAGCTTGGGGCCAGGAGTTTAGGGGCTTATAAAAAGATAACATCCCCACCTTGGAGTAATTTCATGACTGCTTTTTTTTTTTTTAAACCAAGTTATGATTAGAGAAGGAAGTATGAAAAGGGGGTGTGTACCTTCTTTAATAAGAGATATGTGTCCAGTGAAGTCAATGTTAATGCAAGTCTGCCAGAAATCAGGGAATGTACTCATTGCATTTCCAGAATTTCTTCTGAATCTGTGATTCTATTATCAGTTGTTCTCTAAGGCTTTGAAAATTGTGGCAATATCTATTGATGTTGAATATATACATGCATTCTTCATAAGCCTGCAGTTTTACCCCTAGACACATATACCCAACCAAAATGCATACATATGTTCTGACATGTGTCAGAAAGTTCATAACAGTACCATTGGTAGCAGTCTCAAGCTAGAAACTACCCAAATGGCCATTTACAGTAGCATGAAAAATAAATTGTGGTATGTTCATTTAAAAGTAGATTATACTGCAATAAGAATGAATGAACTACTTTTAATGCAACAATATCTCACAAGATAATACGGAGTGGAAGAAACTAGAAAAAAGAGTATATATTGATTCCAGCCAACTAGAAAAAAGAGTATATATTGATTTACTTCATTTCTATGCATTTCAAAAATGAGCAAAATATGCCATAGTTCTAGAAATCAAGATAATGATTTATTTACGGGTGGTTAGTAAAGTACTAATTCATTAATATTTTGTTAATCTGAGTGTTAGTTACATGGGTTTGTTAGTTTTTTAAAAAAATGTGAGCTGTACACTTATTATTTATATATTTCTGTATACCTAGATAATGCTTTGACAAGAAGTATAAAAACAATATGAAGAAAACTTACAAAAACCCTCTGCCATCCTGTTCCACCTCCATACTAGAATGATCCTTCAGCTGTACCTGGAAGACTGCTCTTGGGATGCTGTACTCTCTAGCCAGTAGCTTGGTTTCCAAATTGTTCTTTCCTCTGTATTTATGCTGTTGTCTGGCAGGAGAAATGGGCCTTTGAACATCTCCATACTCAGAAGAGATAAAGGACCATTTCTGAAAGTGGCAAATTGCAAGGACTTCTGGTGGCTTTTGTCACAGAGCAAAAGACAACCCATGTTTTTGGTGAACTGTCAGAAAAGAGAAGTCTTCTGAACTCAGGGAATAACTTTTTAAAATCTATGTTATTATTGTAGTTCTATAAAAAATATTCAGTCGTAATGAATACGGTTTTGAAGAAAGATAAGCTTTCCTCATTTTTTTCAACCAGTTGGCTCTGATTCTGAATTAGATTTAGTTGTTGAGTCTAAACTCCATGTAATATGATGGTGGTGAAGGTTAGGGAGAGCTGTTCTGCTTTCCACACACACCTCCTTTATATTCTTTGATGCTTGAAATTCCATTACTAGGAGAGCAAGTCATTCCACAATTGGAGATGTAGAAGAAAGTAAGATGAAATATACCTGGGAAAAGTAACTCATTGGCTTTAAGTCACACTAATAGATTAAATAAATGATACCAGGGCCGTTCCAGATTTTGATAAGATGGGCAAAATTTAGAATGCTGGAGCCTCAAACAGGGGTAAAGGTACGAAACACAGTATTAGTGCTCAAGGTAGAGAGAAAAGCTGTGGTTCAAAATGATAATTTCAAAATTCCGTGGTGTGGATGGATGTGGGGCAAAAGATTAACCTCCCCGCCCCCCTTGCAAACCCTTTGTCTTGAACAAATGGGTAGCGTCAGACATTTGCCAGGGCAGTTCTGGTGCTATTAGAATACTTTACAAATCTGGAAAGGCCTTTGTCACCTACGGTAAGAGAAACTTTATCTCAGATGGGCTGAGATACAGTTTGTACCTTTAAAGGATAGCTTAATTGAAGGGCTGTATTCACCCGATGGCTCCTGAACCCCTAGCACCCAACCCTATCTCATCTTCTGCCTGTCCCCTACTGGTCCTGACTTTCAGCCTGGTACCCTGCTCCTTGGTGCTATATTCAGGCCACCTCTGCATGGAACTATTAACCCCATGGTAGCTGAAGATGAATCCCTCTTTGGCTGAGCCACTGAGCTCTCCTATCAGTACACATGGCCCTCGGGATCCACATCTGTGGATTCAGCCAATCATGGACTGAAATGTATTTTAAAAAACAAAAGTAATAATATGACAATAAAAATAATACAAATGAAAGTACAGTATAACAACAATTTACATAGCATTTGCATTGTATTATGTATTCTAAGTAATCTAGAGGTGATTTAAAGTATACAGGAGAATATATGTAAATTATAAGCACCACATTATATTAGGAACTTGAACATCTATGGATTTTGGTATCAGTGTAGGGTCCTGCTACCAATCCTCCATGGATACCGAGGAATGACTGTACCTTCCTAGCGATGTTCCAATTTCAGCACTGAGAGTCCTGTGTCCTGAGAAACCCCTCAGTCCTGCGGAAGCCAAGATGGTTGGTCACCTAGTCCTGCTACATAAGGAAGCTCTATTCCCCAGGCTTGGCCCCTTACTGGCCTGGTTCTTGAGATTTGGTCAGACAGATATGAACAGAAGTCAATAGGAATAAAAGGGTGAAGGTGCTTTGTGTTTGAGAAAGGGCCAGCTTTCAAACACTCTCTAGGAGACATGATACTTTTCTGCAAAGTGACTTGAGTTCTAGGAATAGTACTTTCTCCCTACCGAAGCCGCTACAGTGTAATGTAACAGTAATAGCAGCCACAGCTAAATTTAACTGAGCCTTTTCTGTGAGACAGGTACTGTGCTAAGCCTTTTTCATGGATATCTTATTTAATTTTCAAAAAAACTCAACCTGTACAGATGAGGAAACTGAGACCTAGAGATGTGTACTTGCCCAAGATCACTTGAAAAAGCTTGAAAAATCAGAGCCTTTAGCCCCCAACTTGGGATCACAAGATGTAGATTTGATTCCCATGTATGTATTTACTCCATGTGTGACCTTAGGGATGTCACTTTTCTTTTCTGAGACTTATCTTGTCTGTGGACAAAAATGTCCTCCAAACAAAGTAGTTATATAACTTAATTAAAATACCATATGTAAAAGTAGGTGGCTCCTAGTAGTTTCTCAACAAATATAACTTTCCTTTTCTGTCTTTCCTCCATTTGTTGTCAATTCATTTCCCTCCCTCTCTCTTTGTCTTTCCTACCTGATGTTCTGATTTCCTCATATTCCCAAATACATTTTTTATACTTCTTGTGATACTTATCACGATGGCACAGTAGTATGGAATAAACTTTAGAATTACATAGGGCCAAATTCTGTTTCAATCACTTTCTAATTTTGGACCTCAGGAAAGTTAATTAACTCTGAGAATCTTGGTTTCCTTACTTGTGAAATGGGAATAAGTTCTTTTTAAAAAATATATAATATATGCAGATATTTCTATTGCTTTTGGCACCCTGTGCCACCCTTCCAGGGCCCATATCTCATTTCCACTGTAGAAGTAGTTCCTTGGGACTCAGGACTCATGCAGATAGTACATAATCATGGCTCTCTCTGTTTTTTAGCCTCTAGTCTTATTACAAACAGAAACAAGAGATGACAGGACTTCAAGTGGAGTCAGATGTTATATCACCATCTGCTATGATCTTGGATGAATAACATATCAGAGTTGGAACAAAAATTCAGAAATAGATTAGAAAGAGGAGAAAATATGAGTTTGCCATGATTTGCATCACTCATATTAATTTGGACTATATTTTCAATCTAACTAGGAGTAGAATGCAATGTATTGGCCTATTAAGTACCCATCAGTAGCTGTGTCTATCTCCAGAACTTTGTGTGTTAGGTCTGGAAATCTCCAGCAAAGATTAAACATGGGCTTCCAATAATACAGCTTAGGATTTATTTCTGTTGGTTAACACTACAGCATAACACTGTAATGTGAACTCTTGATGATTCTCTAATTCTCTGTCTCCCAAACAGATCATTTAAGTATGCAAGGCATTATGAATGATGCAAAGATGAAAAAGACACAGTTTGTACCTTTAAAGGATAGCTTAATTGAAGTGAAAAGCTAAGTACAGAAATACTTTTGTCAAATGTTAGTGTGGACAAGCACATCATTATGTGCCATCTCTAATCACCCCAAAAAACCTTTCGCAGAGCCTGGGTTCCTTCTAAAATAAAGACAAAGAATTCAAGGTGGTTTACAACTTTTTTTAAACCTTGGGGTAGATTATAAAAAGCACACAGGAATGTATTCTGTATGGTTCTGGGTGACAGCTGGAGGTCAATTGCATATTTGAGTTTCCTAAAGACCAAAGGAAAAAAACCAGGCATGGTTTTGGGGATATTACTCTCAATATAAAATTGAATTAGTTTAGGAGAAGTAAACTCTGTGGAGACTTGAAAACAAATTCTACTACAGGTCTTCATTAAGAGGAAACTAATATAATGGACATTGTCCCAGAAAGTATTCCTACACTAAAAACTATGGAAAGCTGTTATATGACTGTTTCTTACAGTGTCCTTCAATATAAGTCTAAGATGAAAGCCCATTTTAGCAAAGTCAACATAAAATAAGTATTTATGTTTTTCTAAGTATTTCTGTATAAATATAATTTCTTAACAATATCTTAGATTCAGTTATTTGAATCAGGATCCTCATATTGCATTTGGTGAAGGTCTTTACATCTTTTAAAATATACAACAATTTCCGTTCTTATTTTTCCCCTTTTCCATTTAGTTGTTGAAGAAATAAATAATTTATTTTACAGAATTTCCTACATTTAGGGTTTGCCTGGCTGTATCCTTGTGATTTCACTGGGTTTTAAATAATAATTACCTTATTTCCATGGTAAGAAGTTTTATTTGTTTTTTTTTTCAAGTATATCTGGTCTTTTCTTCATTTTAAATTGTCTCTTTTTATTCATAGCTTCAATGATTTGTTTAAAAATGTTAAATGTACTTATTTTTCATTTAGTATCTGATAGTGCAATTATCTGAAGCCTTTGTAGGTCTCTTTCTATTGTTTGTTGTTTCTGATGACTCTGGTTCAAAGGTACTTTTCCCCTTATAGATTTTGTGATTTTGTGTTGTGAGTTCGTATTTCTTGGCATTATCTCTGAGGGAGTACTATGAGACCTGGGTTGAGGGTTTATTTCTCTGGGTGGATTTCAAATTGTCTTTGCCAGTTACCTTTGGGCATCATGGATTTGCATCCACTTTAAATGATATTCTCTTTGAGGTTTTCTGGGCCACACAGATAGTGTGATTTCTAACCATTAAGTCTTGTGTGTAGCCAATTTGGATTTATGAAATCTCAGAGAGAGTTTGTTGTTTTGCTTCTTTTAACTTATATATAGAGCCAAGGTTTCCTTTGTGTTTGCCATTGGTGGATGGACTCTCTGTTAGTTTACTATTTTCCTGAGAGAATAAACCCTAGTGAATCCTACGTGGATGAATTACCATTATAGTTTCCTGTTCTGCACAATGACGACATCAGTGCTCTTTCGCTTCTCTGCTCATGGCCTCCACTTCTTAGCTGGTCTTAGGCTATTTCACTTATTTTATAAAATGAATTAATATGTGTCTATATACTTATGTAATTTATATACTTCATAATTATATTGCATAATATATTACACATGATTACTGTTACATATAAAATAATATTATAGATATCATATTATTATGTAAACAATAGTGTATATATATCTTAAGCATTTTTATGGTTAGAGGATTTCAGGATCTCTAATCTACCATTTTGTAAAAATGGAAGTCCTTGAGTCCCTGAGTCTTCCATTGGAGTCAGATCCAGTATGTCTGTGTGTCAGGCCTGAACTCTGGGAATCTAACAGGACCCTTTGAGCCTGTGAGTTATGGGGTTCATTGTATTCTCCCATGCTCACCCAGAATATGTTGCTAAGGTTCTCTGTTATCCTGACTAGAACTTATCCTTTCACTTAACTGCCCTTGACATGGTCTCACTCCTAGTGAACTCTATCCACAGATGGGTGACCCTGCTGTTGAGTAAACAGACCTTCAGTTGCCCTGCCTGGCTTTCAGCTTCCTCCCTGGATTCTTCTCTGATGTCAACTGCCATATTAGTCTTCTTGATTCTGTAGATTGCTTGAACCTAAGCTTGCTGTGATCTTTGGAGAGCACATTTGAGAAGCCCCATTGTCTTCAGTAAGCTCCAGCTTCTGCC
Source organism: Cebus imitator (assembly GCF_001604975.1). NCBI lineage: Eukaryota > Metazoa > Chordata > Mammalia > Primates > Cebidae > Cebus > Cebus imitator. The sequence continues at coordinate 982,904 of NW_016107722.1, read as the reverse complement.
ACCTGTTTTATCTCTCAAGCTACCCTTCCTGCTCACCCCACACCATGCAACATCAAACATTCAGCCTCATTTCTGGTACCAATCTTTGGGTATTCCCCAGGTTCCTTTGTTAGCCCTGGATTGTTGAGATAACAGCATGGCTGGTGGCCAGAACTTCCTGAGCTGTGTCAGAAGTGATATTTGTGAAAGAGTATCAATACTTCTTGAATAAGCCAGCCAGAGTAATTGTTCTCGCTTGAATTTTGACAGAACTTTGTACCACTCTTAAGGCACTCGTTCACCTTCTCCTTCATGCGGTACTTATTTATATAGATGTTTTGTCTTCCTTGCTAGAAAATTAGCTGCTTAAGAGTAGAACATAACATTGAGGTCAAAAGATCTGGGTTTGAATCCTGACCTTGCTATATTATAGTTATGTGGCATTGGGAAAATTAACATCTTTTTTGTAATTATGGATGGAAGATTGTGGGCCTGTATCCCTTACCTGTGTGGGTTAATAAAAATAACATAAATAAAATCTCCTAGCATTGAACCCAGCACATACAAAATCAGCTCACTAAATTTTATGTGAAGCTGATTTTCAAGCATTGAATGAATACTTGTTTGTGTTGTGCACATGGAGGTTGGTGGTAGGATTTTTCTATGATTGACAAAACCCTACAGTTCCTTTCTTTCTTTCTTTGGTGACTTACTTGAAGGCACCAGCTGTCACCTGGTCCTTCTGACCACACCAAGGAAATTTCTGCTATCTGCATAACCCAGGAGTGGGTGATCTGAGAACTAGAGTGGCTGGAATGTTAGAATTGGGCTGGGTCTTGGAGACCAGCTGGTTCATGTTTGTGAACCTGTTTAAGATGTTAGTAGTCAGTGTTGACATTCAGTCTCCATTTTATAATTAAAGAAATTGTATCCTCAAGTGAAGACAGATGTGACTTGATTTGCCCAATATATAGAGGTGGAGAAAGCTTGAATGTAAAGTGAAAGAAAGACATCTGTATTAATCTGTTTTTATACTGCTAATAAAGACATACCTGAGACTGGGTAATTTATAAAGGAAAGAGTTTTGCTTATTTATTTATTTTTTGAGACAAAGTCTTGCTTTGTCATGCAGGCTACCGTGGTATGGCATGATCCTGGCTCACTGCAACCTTCTCCCATGGGCTCAAGAAATTCTCTTGCCTCAGCCTCCCAAGTAGCTGGGATTACAGGTGCATGCTACCACACCTGGCTAATTTCTGTATTTTTAATAGAGATGGGGTTTCACCATGTTGGTTGGGCTTGTCTCAAACTCCTGACCTCAAGTGATCCACCCTCCTCGGCCTCCCAAAGAGCTGGGGTTACAGGCATGAGCCACCATGCCCAGTCAAAGGAAAGAGGTTTAACTGACTCAGTTCAGCATGGCCGGAAAAGCCTTAGGAAATTTACAGTCAAAGCAAAAGGGGACACAAACATATCCTTCACATGTCAGCAGGAGAGAGAGGAATGAGAGTCCAGTGAAGGGGAAAGCCCCTTATAAAACCATGAGATCTTGTGAGAACTAACTCACTATCATGAGAACAGGATGGAGGAAACTGTCCTCATGATTCAATTATCTCCACCCAGTCCCCCACCATGACATGTAGGGATTATGGGAACTGCCATTCAAAATGAGATTTCAGTGGGGACACAGCCAAACCATAGTAATATCCTTTTCACAGATGTGTTGTGGTGACTATCCCTCTTCATTGAGAACTACTTTCAGGAAAAAGTAGAAAATTGTTTCATTTCCTCCATCTATTCATTTGGTAAAAATGTATTGTATTTATGACTTTAAATGTGTCCTGTCTTTAAATACTGTGCAGTTAGTTCTATTATTTTGAAACCTAAGTACTTGGTAGCTGTAGAACATTTATTCATTTGACAAATATTTGAGCTCCAGATCTTGTTCTTGGCCTCTGGAGAAAGTGTCAACAAAAACAAAAGTTTTGCTCTAATGGAGCAAAACATAGGTAGCGGAGGGAAGCAGAAAAACATCAGGTGAACAGATCAACAGACTAGATAATGTCAGCCCCTTGTAAGTGGCAGGAAGAACATATATCAGAATGGTATAAAAAAGATTGACTAGGGATGGAGAGCTTTGCTTCAGATTGACCAATCAGGGAAGACTTCTCTGAAGTGGTGATATTTGGGTGACATCTCAGTGTCACCTAAAGAAGGATCCAGCCATTTGGTTATCTGGGGATAAGAACATCCAAGACAGAGGCACAGAAAACACAAAGTCCTGAAGGTGGAGAGGAAAGTTCTGTGCATTGGGATGCACAGAAACATGAAAGGCCAGTGTGTCTAGAGAAAGTGGATCAGAGGGAGCCAGGGGGTCCAGTCATATGTGGCCTTGAAGGCCAAGAGAGGGAGCCTGGAGTTTTTTTTATGTGACACCAGACATGGCTGGGGGACTTGGGGTTGTGGAAGCACTCTCAGGAGAGTAAGGCACTCATTTCAGGGACAAAATTCAAGGGACCAACCTAAAACTCAACCAACAAGATAAATTACATTTTTTAGAATGGAAAGGGATGCAAAAATCTATGACGACCAAAATATCAAAATTTCAAATAAACACAAGATGTGACCCTGCACCTAATTGATGTTTAGAGTGAGTTTCTCACTCTTCTTTTGCTTTTCTCAGCCCTGCATGGGAGTGAAAAGAACTGATTTATGTCTCTGAAGGATCATTCTGGAGTCTGTGGAGGCACTGCTGGGAGCAAGAGTCCATACAGGAGTGCAGGATGGAGTCTGCCATGGTGGTGCCTAGAAAAGAGGGTGTAGGAAGAGATCAGGGGACAGAGAGACAGGTGGATTCTAGATATTTTTGAGGTAGAAACCACAGGACTTGTTGCAAAACTGAGTTATAATATTGACATTCATAATTGCAATTGATTTGCAAGCGTCTGTGTCTGCAGTCTGAGCGCCTACATTTTGCTTCATGACATGGAGCAGTGGACTGAGCATGAGTATTTGTGGCAGAGCAGTTTCCTCACTTTTGCGTGCTTGGCTGACACCAGTGTTGACTCTTCATGTCTTAGGCTTCTGCATAGCTTTCGGGGGCTGTGCTGACACTGGTTTCAGTCCACTGGGAACAGGCAGCACAATGACTTCTCACCGAGGCCTCAGACTCTACCTGGGGACTCAGGTGTTGCTCCCAGTAAAGCCACCTGATGCCAGTGCATGCTTGGAACATGGGGGCCCAGTGACCTCCTCCCTTATGTTCCTCATGTCCATCTTCACAGGCAAGAGCAAACAGCCTGGCTCACGTACTTCCTCCTGGCCTTTCCTCTCTATTCTGAATTTCTTTCTTCCATGCTTAACTTTCCTCTGCTTCCTTCTTTTTCTAAGCCCTTCTAGTGCGCTGCTAGGAACTCTTGCTTCCTTATGGAGGAGGGTTTCCTTCCACCCATAGGGAGACCTGGCCCTACTGAGGGAGATGCCTGAGTAAAGATTGCTCATCCTCCCACACTCCGCAGAGGTAGTATAGTATCTGTGCACTATCCTGCTGTATTTCTTTGCCACGTAATTTTGGGTGCCAAAGTCCTTTTTTTAAATCTCATTATTATAAACTCTCCCCTGCATACTTACTGACCTCCTGTATCTTTTCTTTCAGTTAGACTTTAATTTACTCAGTTAGCCAAGGTAGAGGCTTACCTGCCTTCCTCTTCCTCTCTCTGGGCATCTACTCCATGACAAATCTGCTGATTTGCCCTCAATCCCAGCTCTCCATTCATTCCAGGAGCTTCCCACTCCTCTTCTGGATTATGGCAACAACCTTTTAAGCTGTTGTCTTTTATCTCAGGCACTGCAAATCAGCCTTCACATAGCCATCACAACTTAAAATGCAAATCAATGTCATTTCCCTACTTAAAACTTTTCCATAGATGGAGTCTGACCTCGACTATCTATTCATATTGTATGAGGGACTCTTCAGGTTTTCCAGGCTTTGGTCTCAGCCCCTATCTCATGCCACACATTTGAGAGACAGTTTAGCAAAACTGACTTTGTAACTCCTCCTTTGAGCCACGCTGTTCTTCTCTTTGGTACTGTGCTTCTGGGATCCCCTTTATCTAAAGCACCCTGCTGCCCCTCCTCACTGCCTGAATCCCACCCACCCTTTAAGATTCAACCCTTGCATTACTCCCTTCAGTGAGTTTTCTCCCACCTCTCTCCCCACCACCCTCCCAACCTCCCCAGCTCTGTACTTTCAGAACAGCTTGTAGATAGGCTCTTTGCTCTCACCACATTGCAAAGTCCTCTTTTCTATCTCTTCCACAGTCAGCGCAAATGCAGCACCCCTCTGTGTCTATTTCTTTGCCACCAATTGTGGGTGCCGAAGTCCTTGTTTGATCTCATTATTATCTTGCTTCTTGGGGGCGAGGGCTGTGCTGTGTACATCTTTATATTTCCTGCACTTAACATCTCTCCCAGCATTTAGCAAGATGCTCATTAAATTTCTTTGTTAAATGCAGAATAATTCCCACCTTTGTTGCTAACAACATGTGACCTTAATTAATTTAGCCTGAAATTTCTCAGCTGTAAACATGGACAATAGTGTCTATACTGCAGTGCTGTTGTGAGGATGAAAAAAGAATTCCTTAATTCAGTGGCTCACAGAATGCATGATTAGAAGTGTTAGTTCCTGTTTTCCTTATTTTCTATCTGAGAACACAATGCTAATATAGTAATATTAGTAACTCTAAAAATTATTAATTCTATTAATATAGTAACAGCTACAATGTATTTAGCTTACCTCTGCCAGATACTGTTCTAAGTGCTTTACTAATATGAACTCATTGAATCATCACGACAACCTTGTAAGGAAGGGGGATGTTACTATCCTCAACTGAAAGTTGAGAAAACTGATGCGTAGAGAGGCTGTATAACTTTCCCAAAGCCCCACAGTCATTAGTGGTAGAGCTAAGATTTCAACTCGGGCGATCTGGCTTTAGTATATGGTTAACCAGCTTATTAAGTTGCCTAATTTAATTGAATCCCCTTGAAAACAGTTTAAAGTTTTGTCATCCTTTCAAAGAAGAAGAAATTGAAGCCCAGAGGCAAGAGACTTACTCAAGATCACACAGTGAGTAAGTGGTAGAGTTAGGATTCCATCATGTTCTCTGCTTCAGCAAAGCTTTCACTTGGGAATGTAGGCTTTGGTTGAAACTTTGCTAATATTAAAATGGACTTAAAAACATGAGTTAGTACACTAACAATAAACCATTCAAGGAAACAATCCCATTTACAGGAGCTATTAAAAATTATAATACTTAGAAATAAATTTAACCGAGGAGATGAAAGACCCACACACTGAACATTGTAAAACATGAATGAAAGAAATTGAATAAGACACAAATAAATGGAAAGACATCTTGTGTGCATGAATTGGAATAATTGATATTGTTAAAATGTCCACAAAGCAGTCTACAGAGTCAATATAACCCATATCAAAATTCCAATGACATTTTTCACATAAATAGGAAAAACAATCCTAAAATTCATATGGAACCCCATAAGACCCTGAATAGCCATAACTATTTTGAGAAAAAAGAACAAAGAAAAAAGAACAAAGCTGAAAGCATCACATTACCTGACTTCAAAATGTACTACAAGTTTATAGGAGCCAAAACAACATGGTACTGGCATTAAAACAGACATGCTGACAAATGGAATAGAATACAGAGCCCAGAAACTACACGCGCATTTACAGTCAGTTGATTTTTGACAAAGATGCCAAGAAATGGGGAAGTATAGTTTCTTCAATAAATATTGTTGGAAAAAATAGATATCCACATGCAGAGAATGAAATTAGACCCTTATCTAATATATAAACGTCAACTCAAAATGGATTAAAGACTTAAATGTAAGACCTGAACCCATACAACCCCTAGAGGAAAATGTAGGAGAAAAGGTCCATGACATTGGTCTGGGCAATGCTTTTTTGAATATGACCTCACAAGCACAGGTGACAAAAGCAAAAATCAACTGAGGAGATTACCTCAAACTAAAAACCTTCTCCACAGCAAAGGAAACAATCAACAGAGTGAGGAGACAATCTATAGAATGGGAGAAAATACTTCTGAATAACTCATCTGATAAGAGGTGAGTATCAAAAATATATAAGCACCTCCGACAACTTAATAGCAAGAAAACAACACAATTTAAAAATTGGCAAAGGACCTGAATATGTATTTCTCAAAAGAAGACATAAAAATGACCAATATGTACATGAAAAAATAGCCAATGTTGCTAATCATCAGAGAAATGCTGCAGTGATATATTACCTCACATCTGTTAGAATGGCCATGATCAAAAAAGACAGAAGATGCATTGGCAAGGATGTGGAGAAAAGGGAAGCCTTGCCACTGTTGGTGGAAATTAAATTAGTGTAGCAGTCATGGAAAACAATATGGATATTTCTCAAAAAATTGCAAATAGAACTACTATATGACCCAGCAATCTTACTTTTGGGTATATATCCAAAGGAAATAAAATCAGTATGTCAAAGAGATAGCTGCACTCTCATGTTCATTGCAACATTACATGAGACCCAAGGAATGGAATCAACCTAAGTGCCCATCAGCAGATGAATGGATAAAGAAAATGTGGTATATATGCACAATGGAATACTATCTCAGTCTTAAAAAATAAGGAAATGCTGTCATTTGCAACAACATGGATGAACCTGGAGGATATTCTGTTAAATGAAATAAGCCAAGGACAGACCACATAATTTCATTCATATGTGGAATCTAAAAATGTTGATCTTATAGAAGCAGGGAGTAGAATGGTAGTTACCAGGAGCTGCAGGGTTGGAGAGATGTTGGTCAAAGTGTATAAAATGTGAGGTAGACAGGAGGAATAAGTTCAAAATATCTAGTGTACAACATGGTGACTATAATTAATAACAAAATATACGTATTACAAACCCTCATGTACATCATAATTATTTATCAATTAAAATTAGTTAATTTTAAAAGTTTAGAAATAAAAATCATGAGTTAGGCTATAGACAATATATTTAATGATAATGCATCATGATTAACAGTAACAGAATGGTTCATTCATCGGGAGTTAGGAAATAAGTGACCCATCCTTCTGGGTGGCTGAAAATGTATGGAGTGGGATAAAATTAGAGTATTTTACATTGTTATTTAAAATTTAAATAATATCTCTAGCTCCCAATCAGCTAGAAATCGAGACCTTTTGCTGCCAGCTTCCAAGAGCTGCCTTAGGACAGTTCTGCTTTCTGAAGGAGGGAGAGGAACAGCCAAGGGACTCCATGGAGCTGCCGATGGGTTTTCCAGCATGCTGTCTGGGATGCGTTGTGGTGACTCGTTCCTGATATTTATGTGAAAAGGTGTATGACTGGGTTGCTCTTTTTCTCCTTGAGTTTTGCCAGAGGTCATCCTCACAGAAGTTGGAAGAAATGGGGTGTGTAGGAATTTAGGGCTGGTAAGTTATTTATTTACTTGACCGAATTTTAAAGGCTGAAAAGCCTTCCATGAAGTCTGTGGAATTCATTGTCATAAGAGTCAGTGAGTCGAGCTCTGTGGCTGTGTTTTCAAAGAACTGGATAATTTTGTGAATTGTGTGACCAGTGACTATTTGCAGTTAAGATTAAACCTCAGGCTTGGGTAAGGCTCGAGTCTGGGGAGAAGGATGTTGGGAAGGAAACAATTAACTCCTTCTCTCCTCAATTCCAGTCTCTGAATCCCAACTTACACTCCTATCCCCCTATATGTTTTGGAATAGAGACGTTATGGGGGTAGAAAACCATCACAGAACAGTTAAAAGAGAAACATCAGAGGATGTTTCAGGGATGATTCTGCTACTCTCCTAAGTAGAATCCAATGCTGTCCTAAAAAAAAAAATTGAAAATAGAACAAAAGACCTGGAACACAAAAGTTGAACAATGAAGACTAATTATAATGATGGGCTCCTTCTACCAACAGGTGGAAGACACCGTAGAGACTGCCTGAATCAATCTCCCCTTTTTTAAAAAAGACTAATTGACATATTTTCATTTTTTGTGGATATAACATATCCTCAAAGTATATACTATATCATATGTACTCTCCTGAACGTTTATTCTTTTTAATCCTTGCAACCAGCCAACGAGGAATTGACTACCATTATCTACAATGTAGAGTAAGAAAACCGAGACTCAAAAAGTTGAAATAAATTGCTCAAGATCAGGTAGCTTAGTTTGCCTAGGCCAGGCACGGTGGCTCATGCTTATAATTCCAGCACTTTGGAAGGCAGAGGCAGGGGAATTGCTTCAAGTGAGGAGTCTGAGACCAGCCTGGGCAACACAGCAAGACTTCTTCTCTACAAAAAATTTTAAAAATTAGTTGAGCATGGTGGCAGGTGCCCGTAGTCCCAGCTATCTGGGAGGCAAAACAGGAGGATCCCTTGAGCCCAGGAGTTCAAGGCTGCGGTGAGGTAGGATTGCACCACTGCACTCCATCCTGGATGATAGAATGAGACCCTGTCTCTTAAAAATAAATAAATAAATAATAAATAAATAAATAAATAAAAATTAAAAAGAAAATAAAGGATCTGGCTTTCAAGGAAAAATTCATAAGAGACAGTAACAAAATAAAACCCTGTACTATCCTACCACCTAAGAGCAACTCCTGTTAGCACTTGGCATTTCACTGATATGGAAACTGAGGCCCAGCCTGCTTAGGTAACCTGCTTAGCAGGTTTTGTTGCTGTTGTTCCACATAGCACTTTTCACAGTTAAGCAAGTAATGATTTGGGTAATATTTGTCTCCCCCAGTAGGCAGTAAACTATGAGAAAAGGGATTGTTTGTATTTGTTCACCTTCCCATTCCCAGGACCTGGCACCTGGTGGACTTATTTCAATATTGCTGAATGAATAAATGAATGGACTGAGCTAAGTTTTGGCAAGTCCAGTGTTTTTCCTGCTCTCATCCACATTTTGTGACAGGAATTCGTTTTCTTTTGATCTTGGAAATATGCAAGTGTCATAATCTTGTCCCCTCAGGGAGCTTGACCTTCTGATGTCATTTTCAAGGCTGTGGTGAAATGTCACAGGGACATCAGGTTGCAGTGACCTCTTTCTCCCCTTCTTATCTCCTCTCCTCTTTGTCACAGTGCAAAAACTTGCTTCTAGATAGGTGCCCTTCTGCCCCAGGAGGCAGGCTCTGAACCTCTCCTGAAGCCTCTGGAGTAACTGAAGGGATGTAGGCAACCCTGGGCCAGCTGTAGAGGGGCCTGCTGGCTGGGAAGAGTGGGCAATGAATGTGAGCACCTGGTGGAAATGGTCCTGTGTGCGACCCCTCAGCCTGGAAGGCTCCCCTGATGTGAATTTCCTTATTGCAACATGCCTTGGACTATGCAGTGGGATTTTCAAGGGACTCCAAGAGAAACAGAAGGGGAATATGATGTCCTAGTGGCAGTGCTCTCTAGGAGAGAAAAATGTTGTGATTCTCTGATTTCTAAATAAAATAATGCAGGACGATGGTAGTTTACGAAGGACCATCCATCTCCCAGGGCAAAAGGAATGAAGAAATATCCTCTCAGAAACCCATCGAGCCCTAGTTCTCATGCGGCCAGACTTCAAGGGAATGCTGCACTGAGGATTTCTGTGCAACTAATTACATAAATACCAAGACATTTTGTCTCCCCCCAGACTAAAAGGTCTCTGGGACAATGAGGAGACTATGGCCCCCTTGCCCCCTTGTCATGCACATTCATGTCACAGGCCTCAGCAGAGAACTGGGGGTGCTTTGATGCCCAATGTGCTCAATTTGGTTTTAGAGATTTCCAATTGCTTGCTCCTAAGCACATCTCCTCAACAAACAAATAGCATTGGGACACAATTCTCTGAGAGGCTGTGGATACTTAATTACCTGAACTCCGTGTTTCCCACTGTTGAGAACATCACAGATACTTGGCAGCATTAACATTCCTGAAATTGTATTAGGCTGGCCTTTGTAAAGGAGTTGAATACTGCCTCATTAGCTCAGGCTCGTGGGGCATTTGTGTCTCTGACAACAGTTTAATTATGGACATTGTTTACTAATCAGTATTACATCGACAGACCAGAGAGCTAATCTGAAGATTAACACAAGAGCTTGTTTGCGGTTTATTCTTTCAGCTAGTGAATGTAAGGGTTAAACAAATCTGTTTTTGTAGCCTTGTTTTCCATAATAAGATTCAGGGACACATTCTGAGGCATGGATATACTTAAGGGAACGACATCTCTCTTTTTCAGTTTAATTTAGCCTGGTACAGTTCAAAGAAAGAAATGACAGTTTTCGGAAATGTCGAGGTTGGACAGCCCAAAGATCTGTGGCAACTGAATTTAGGGAACTGTCTTGAACCTTTGTCTGTTCCTGTAAACCTCTGGGAGGCCATTTGGAATTCTTGGGGATGAATCTTCCAAAAAACTGAAAAGCAATTAAAAAAATTCCCTCTATGCACATTTGCTTTCCTTTATCTGTAATTGAAGATTCAGTTTGCTACCACTTAGCATTTTAATTACTGTGAGTACAAAGCATTGTGAAATCTCATCTGGTCATTCCAGATGTATTCTGGAAATGTAGGTCTGATTCTGAGATATTTGTATAAAAATGTTTCTGCGATGAGCAGTTTTGATTAATTAAGGAAATAGCCTTGAGAATTTAAACACATAATACCTCTAACTTCTTGACTATTGGAGGCAGAGTAGCAGTCAGAGAATTCAACTTTCCAAAGTCAGATTTTTGCCAAGGTAGAACGTGGGACACAAGGGTGAGTTTGTTGCTGGTGGAAGAGATCCAAGTTACCCCTAGTCACCCGCGGTGTATCTGTACAGGATTGTAGCAAACTTCAGGCCTTGCTTTCTCAGAAGAAAGAATTCGACTAAAGGGCATAAAGCAGAAAAAGAGGCAAAGGCAAGTTGCAGGGCAGGAGTGGAAGTTTATTTAAAAAGACTTTAGAGCAGGAAAGAAAGGAAACTTTGCTTGGAAGAGACCCAAGCAGGTGCCTGAAGGTCCAAGGGAGAAAAGAGAACAAAAAAAGGGGGGCCTTTAACCTTGATCCTAGGACTTTCTAGGGTTGCCTCTCTCCCAGGATTCTTTCTTAGGGTGGGCATTCTGCCTGCACAGTGCTTTTCTTACCCTTGGGAACTGAGCATGCGAAGTGTGTTTAGGAAGTGGTACGCATGCCTATCTAAGGCCTTCTTCATCGTTCCTGGTGGAATGTACCTGGAACACCATACTTTGCCACTGTTGTCCCTTAATGTGCAGTTCCAGGAGGTTTCTTCTCCCTAGGATCTGCCTTTAATTAACACTTTAGTATTAACAAGTGTGGAGCATCAGGAAATGGCCTCAGCCTGGCACTGGCTGCCAATTTATCACTTTCAGAGAGGCAATGCAATAAGAGCTGAACCATCACCCAACATTTTTAGTGCCTAGGGGGAGAGCCCTCTCCTGCCCTGCTCCCTGTCTTTCTATCTACCTGTAGCAAGTTGAGGCAGAATCTTGGAGCCAGATCTCGGATTATCCCTAGTGTCACATGGGCTGGGTGGCAGGCTTCTGGAGGTGGACAAACAAGCCAGGAAGGGAAATGTGCTCTATTTCACAGCTACAGGCACAGCTCTGGGCTGCCAAGCCTACCTTCATCTTCAAATAAGCCTTGACGGCACTGTCCCTTGGGGGTGGGATCCCCAACTCCATTCAAAAAACTCCCAGAAACTCAAGAACACAGAATAATTCCACTTTTTCTATTAACAGGAAGCATTAAGGCCTCGGTGGGCCTCAAGACAGCTTTCTTCTTACTCACTTGCCTGGGTAGAGTCTGAAATAGAAGTGGGGTGAACATCTCTTTGTTCCTCACTACCATGAGCAACCATTAGCGTTAGACATGGTGTTAGAGACATTGAATCTTTACATAGCGGGACCAAGGGTGAAAGCTGGGAACTGGAGAGTCATGTCAGTGTGTATGAGAGTTGTTTTTTGCTCTAATATGTTTCATCTTTAAATTTTTCATCTGATTAGCAGTAAGCCTAAAAATATTGAGATTTTTCCATGAAAATCTAGAATTCTGGTTTCTCTTGAATCCTTGGTGGCTCTGAGAGGAGGGGCTGGCATTCTCGGAAGGAGACGGCTGTCTGAGGCTGTGGCTGTCCTGGAAGCGGGCTGTGTCCTTGCCCACACAGAGTTCCCAGACTCTCCAGCTTCTCTGCCTTGGCCCTGCTCACACAGCTTCCTGCTTGGCTTAAGGCCAGATATGTCCATGATGAAATTAATGGGACCCGGGAAGGCCTCTCTTTCACAGGTACTGGCTTTGAACAATTGTTCAAATTAGAACATTCTCTAATTAGAGAATGTTCTTTCAGGCAAAAATGTCTTCTCTCTTTCAGAATGTACTATTTACCCTTGACCAACACAGGTTTAAACCATGAAAGTCCACTTATACATGAATTTTCTCCCATCTTTGCTACCCCAGGACAGCAAGACCAACCCTTTCTCTCTCTCCTCCTCCTCGACCTACTTAACTTGATGACAACAAAGACGAATGCTCCACTTCCATTGTATGATGCTCCACTTCCACTTAATGGATTGTAGGTACATTTTCTCTTTCTTATCATTTTCTTAATAACATGTTGTTTTCTCTAGCTTACTTTATTGTAAGAATATAACATATGATACATGTAACATACAAAATATGTGTCAACTGACTGTTTGTGTTATCAGTAAGGCTTCCAGTCAACAGTAGGCTATTCATAGTTCAGTTTTGGGGAAGTTGAAAGTTACACACAGATTTTGGAGTGTGTGGTTGGGGTGGCAGTCAGTACCAACTAACCCCTGCATTGTTCAAGGACCAACTGTAATACTTTGGTGTAGATGTCCATTAAGTTACACATACCTTAGCAACCAATGTGAATTAGTTTGTCAGATGATACCAAAAAATAGGAGAAGGGTAGGCGTAAAGGAAAAAAAGAAGAAGAGGAGGAGGAGGAGGAGGAGGTCTCAATGAAGGGCCTTGTGCTCACTTAGTATTTGGGCTGAGGACAAAGATTGGGCAGAAAATACAGCAGAGCTCCCTCCCCTACATTCATCTGTTTGAAGCCTCTGCCCAGGCACGTGAGTAACAAGAAGGCTGTCTTGACGCTCGTGGAGGCCTTGATGCCTTCTGGTAATAGGAATAGTGGAAGTGTTCTATGTTCTTAGGTTTCTGGGAGTATTTTAAGAGGAGGGAAAGAGTTATAGGGTCACTATAAAGGGAGTAATTCTGTAGATAGTTTTGAGCAATGTCATTACATAAATCATCTCTATTTAGTCACCTGAAAGAGCAAAGAGGACTATTTTAACTTCGGCTCCTTTTAATTCTCCTTCCAATAGAAGTACTAAGGGTGTTAGAAGAGTGGCCAAAAGTCAGGGAGCTAGAGTGAGGAGGGGAAGAAGGAAAGGTCTTGGGCATCCCCTGACTTTGAGTCCTGGCCCCTGGCCCTAAGAGCAGCCACACAGGCCTTTCCCCACAGCCTTGTCAGCCAACATCCCCCAAACTATGTTTGTCCCACTTAAAATAGTGAGTCCCAGAATCCCTTACTGGATTCATACAATCCTCATGCTGTGGTTCGGCTTTTAAGAGAATAAATCAACATTTTAAGACCTGCCTGGATTTATTGTAAACAGTCTCTCTTCACTAAAAATGGCCCACGGTGTGATTTGGCCCCGTGCTAGGATGGTGGCTCCATTTTGGAGCCACATTTGCCTTTAAAATAACACAGCCATAAGCAAATGTACCTCGCTGTTGGCTGCGTGCATGTTTTCTTAGGAACTTGAAAGGGCTTCTCTCTGAGTCACCTTAGCTGCTCTTCTGAGTCATTTCTGGGGCTGAGAAGGAGAATGACAGCAAAGGGAGTAATGCGGTCGGGTGAGCGGCAGCGTCACTGTTGTTCTTGCCTGCTTTGACCTGTGACATGTGCTCAGATCTCCTCTGGCTTCGAGGAAATCCCTGGAAGGTGGTCTTCCTATCTACCAGTAAGGAGTAGACAGATTTTTCTTCCAGTGCAAAACGATGTTCAGTGTGTACTGCAGGTTGCCCTGTAGCCTTTCCAAGACTACCTTTCCAAGACTGCCAGGCCTGATCTCCTTTAAGGCTGGTCCCAGGTGGAGTTGGCCTTCACCTGAAGTGCCCATATGCTCTGTAGCCAACACAGGGAGGCTGCCCTCTGCCTACTTACTCATGAAGTATACATAGATCTGGGGCTTGAGTCATGGTGGAACTTGGGCCCTATCCCTGATCCCACTCTTTGCTTGTGACCTGGAAGCCCTCTCACATCCCCAGTTCCTGATAGAGGCTTTGCCTCTGTATTTGACTACTACTCAGGTGTATTACAAAGACATTACCTACCTGGTGAGATTTCTTATTAGAAATGTGTTTTTCCAGTTAATGGCTCCCTGGAATCCTAATAAGTATATTCTTAGGTTTGCTCACTATTTGTTAGTTTAATAAATTAGGGAAAATTAACTTAATATTTTGAAATCTCAGTTTCCACAACCATATAACAGAGATTGCAACAGTGGTAACTAACTTCATATGGTTGATGTGAGAATTAAGTGAGATAATCTCTGTAAAGTACTTATCTGAGTACCTAGAACCCACTGCATATTTAGTAGATGCTCCTATTATTATATCTTTATGAATGTAGAAATTAAGATTATGCTCTTTTAAGAATCCCAGGGCATGACCCATTGCAAAACATCACAGCTACCATGAACATCTGCGTCTTCATAACTGGATCTGGGCTCAAGTCCTCCTGGCAGGTATATCATGCTGATCTTATGGCTGGTCTGTTTAGGCTAAGGGAAGAGCTTCCCTCCCAGAGGCACATCGGCATCCCCTAGAAAGGATTCCAAATTCTCCAGCCAGTCTTCAGCCAGCTCTTTGGACCCAGGATCTGAGGCTACAGTAGTATTCAGACTTCTTAAACTATTTGAATAGCTGCTTCCTTCTGCATCCTTGGACACATTAAAAGCAGTGCACACATAACATTCTTTGGTTAGTGTTCACAAGCTGAGTCAAATTCCAGGTTGAAGGTGAAACACAAAATAGCAAACAGAAGCAAGGCAGACAGGCAAGCACTCACACCTGGCTGCTAGGAATGAACAAAACAGATGCCCGGAAAGTCGGGAAAAATTTGTCTGTGAACACAGAGTCTTATGGATTTACCATTTTGACTCTAGCAGTTCCTAGAAGACTTCCAAAGTGAAGGAGTGCCCCCTTAGGATTGCTTAAGTGGCCAAGCACCTGTGTGGGGAGCCACACCCAGCCATTCCTAAGAGGACTCTGATTTATGGAGAGAGGGATTCTGAGCTCAGCTGCATTCTTGTGGCTGGGATCAAAAGGGCTTTCTCGCTGACCACAGATCACATCCCGGCAATCCTCCCCAGACAGAACATTCCTGAGAATGAATGTGGCCTTGACCACAGTCCATGGGGTGGAGTGAGACAGGGAGGGGACATACCTGGGAGGATGGCATTTGTAATACTCTAAAACAAAGGTTTATGTACCCCCCCAACAGAGAAATGTAGATTTGGAGAGCGTTGTACTCTCCCCTTCTTGCCTAGGCTTAACCTGTTTAGCGGAAAATGAGCTAGACTGAATTTTCATCCTGGCAGATTACTTTACTTCTTTGGCATTTAGTTTCTTTGTTGAAATGGGAGTGTTTGATTCTAATCAGAGCGATCACTTTTAATGGTTTGCCACAGTCCTCACCATTCCATATTGTCTCATGTGGCTTGTTTCACTCCT
Organism: Cebus imitator; assembly: GCF_001604975.1. Lineage (NCBI taxonomy): Eukaryota > Metazoa > Chordata > Mammalia > Primates > Cebidae > Cebus > Cebus imitator. Next base: position 967,109 of record NW_016107722.1, on the reverse strand, counting down.
TTACAGTACTTCTCTGACCCCATTAAGAATTTGAATTTGTAGCCTCTGGACTGGATAATCTGTAAGCCTTTTCCCCTCACTTTCCAGCTGTAACATTCTTGAAAATCATAGTTGTGAGTAGACTATTTAAAATAACGATTGAGTTGGGATGTGTATGTGTCTTCTGGAACAAGGAATGGACACAGCTGGGACTGGGAGGGGGGTGTCTGCTGGTGGAGTCACGTCTGGCAATCCCAAAGCAGAAGAGAGTGCCAGCGTTCAGTGGGAAAACCTGCCTACGGGACTGACACACCCAAGATACTCCACTGTTTGCTTTTCCAGAGTATTCTCAAGAGTTGCCTTGCTCACTTGTTCTAGGGCAGCTTGTCCCTGAAAGGGTCAGCAAAATTGTGCTTTCTCCACTGATGGGTGTGTGAGCCTGACAGAGAGAAGAAAGGGATGTGGGATTCTGGACTTTCTTCTGCCAGCCAACATCACTTATGAGAATTTCAGTTGTCTATGCCTGTAATCAGAAGGAAAAAAAAAGTCCTCACTGTAATTGGAGTTCCAAATCCAAATCCCGTTTTGGAAGACACTGTACCCAAAATGAGCTGGGGTAAGGCAGAGGGGGTGGCCCAGGCCTCCCTTTGTTTTTCGTCCATTCCTGATGAAGTAGCAGCCAGAATTTTGTTTGATGAGGAAGTAAATTATATCATATGTGTAGATCTTTAGAGAGAGCACCAGCCATATTTGAAAGACTTTTAACACAAATATTAATATTTACATCTGATATGTGGGTTCTATTTGTGGCACAAGAGCCCAAGCTTAAATAAGAATCCTGTAGGTAAGAAGGAAGTTTATGCTTTAGTTAATGAGAGATTTCTCGCCGGCTGTTCCTAATGGACTCAGCAGTTGGCAATTATGTTGTGCTGACAACTGGCCTCTCTGGGCTCCCTACGAATGGGGCCAAAAGAAGGGGTATAAGGGAGGGGGCTGGTAGACAAGGAAGAGTACTGTAGAGTAAGAGAATATTATATGATAAATGGCTCCTAGCTCACAGTATGGTATCCAAAACTCAAGAAAAATAATATTCCAAATACTGAAACTTTAACTGAGGGATAGGATCTCACAAGCTGGGACACTGGGAAAAAGAACAATGTATGCATCTGCACCCACCATTTTCTTATATGTGTAAGTACATTTTTTTTTAACAGCTTCCTTTCTGCAGAGAGCTCACTGAATTAAGGAAAGTAGGCTACCCGTTGGGAAAGTGAACTCTGTTAAGTACCAAGATAGAATTCCTTGAAAGTTCTAGAAGTCTTGTGGATTAGAAAAAACTCTTTCAAAGCAGGCCTTGATGGACACTCATAATACAGCAGAGTGTCTATAATATTACTGGAGTTTAGAGAGACTCTGAAGATAGAGGAATCTTTTACTTTCCAAATAAAGATAGCTTTTAAAAAATAAAATGGTTATGTTAACTTTTAGGGATATGGGTTAATCACTTGTCTAATTGTAACTGAGTTTATCAATGTAGTTACAAATATTCAAAATCCTCTACAATATAAAATGTTTTAACCTTAGAAATACTGCATGTTCATTCTCATAGTTTAAGAAACTAGATATTTTATTAATACTCTTCACCCATATCTGTGACATCTAGGCCTTCTTTCTGGCCCTCTAACACAATTTATCATAGCACGTGGTCCTCACCTCTAACTGTTTCAGAGACAGAGTGTTTGAATCTGTTTATCGCAAGCCACAGTCTGCCATTTACGTGACATTAGGGAATTATTTTGTTTTTCATTCATTTTTTACAGGTATAGTTGTGATCTGCACAATATAACCTTTACTCTATGACTTCTTAAAGTGTTTGTTAAAAAGTTCCTTTGAAATGACACATAATATTTGTAATTAATTTTTTTGTCTCTCTGAGTTTTAAAAAAACCAGTTCTATCAGGTGACTTCTATAAATATTCTAAATTAGTTTGATTGTGTTCTTTTAGTCTAATTATTTAATTTTTGATTAAATAATGTAATTGAGAGCATATCCCATAATCTAAAAAGTATATATAAAGATGGATATATAAGAATACATCCTGAAGGAGTTAACTTTCAGTTTAAAAAAAAGGTGTCTAATATTTGGGTATCTATGTAGTATATATTTTAACATATTTAAATTTTTTATTGAGTTGGTTGATGTGGCACTTTGCTCTAATTTAGGCATAAATCATGAGATTAATTATTTACTAAGATCCATAAATATAAGTGATATAAATGTACATACAAATGTATGTTGGGAAGAATTTTAAGTTCTATATGGGCCAAAATAAGTAAGAATGTCCTGGGGTTGAAATATTCATGAATTTGTTTGACAAATGGCTGTTTTTATTCTACATAATATAAATTTCTCTACCTAAATGAATGCTTTGGAACATCAGTTCCTTGAAGTGCTCTGAGAAAAAAAAAGACCAAATAGGGTAGAAAAAACTATATACTGGGTTCTTAGATACTCAAAGTGCACGTTAGCCTGTTAGAGGCTCTGGAAGTCCTACCAGAAGTAAGTTGTTTTTAATCCAGTGTTTTTTTTTATAAATAGATTCCACTATGGAACCTTCCGTACAAAGCAATTATTAACATTTTGTGAAACTATAGTTGTATTTGGCACTCACTTTCTCTCTGTCTCTGTCTCTGTCTCTCCCTCTCTCTCTCTCCCTTTCTCTTCCTTTCCCTCAACCTTTCAAAAGCAAAGAGGGAGAAATGCGGAGGGGAGATGCCTCATAGTACCTAGGAGGGTGCCCATGTCCTTGAGGGAATATATGCAGGCACTTTAAAGTGCAGCTGGGAAGAAGAGCAACATACAAAGTCAAGCATCAGGAGATATTTCCTTTGATAAGGGGGATCTTATTATTCTGTGTGCCCCTTGAGGGTACCGGGTGTGCTGGGTGTGCTGCACCAGGCTGCCAGGCGTGTATGCGCATGAGCCCTGGGAGCCTCCTGAGAGAGTCCTGGATCTCCTTCCTGACAAGGGAGACCAAGAAGTACAGCCCCATCACTCCTGAGAGGTAGCAGGCAAGAGTGGTAACTGAGGGATGTTTCCCAGGGTCTCATAAGGTGACATGACTCAAATGATCTGTTATCTTTGGACGAATCCCTCCACCAACCCCGATCTCAAGAAAACTGATACCAAATTCCTAAAGAAAGGGAATTTTGGAAACCCTGTTTAAATGCATGGCAGACTGTTTTTTTGTGACTTAATGAAAATGTTAAGCCTTGTGGGTGGAGGACCCTTTCCCTAACATAGAACAACCACCAGCCAGGGCAGAAGAATGGCTTGGGTTACTCCACCCTGGGTGACTTCATCAGGCAGAAAGTGGTAGGAGCACAGCTTTAGCCAGGAACATCCCCAGCAGGCCAGGTGGGGAGCACAGGATCACAAGGAAGAGGATGGACTCCATGTGACAGCGAAGAGTAAGACTAAAATGGTAGACAGAGTCCTGGTGAGACATTGAGGAGATCCTTGAGCAGGGAAGAAGGTGCTGTTGACTGGATGTGCCAGATCCCACAGCTACACGTTTCTTCAGGTAACCCTGAAACTGGTATATCTGAGGTATAAGTCCCCAAATGTCATCTGTGGACCTCAAAACCTTGAGCAATCTTTGAAAACAAACAAACAAACAAAAAAACCCCTTTGATTTTTGCAGCTTTCCTGAAGATTTGGAATTAGCAGAGATGATCCCTGAATTGATTTTTTGCAAGGTCCCCCAGTGATGCTGCGGTGCATCCAGAGTGAAGGACTCATTAATGTAAGGGAAGCACAGGTTTTGTGTTAAAAACATTTCTTGGCTGGGTGCAGTGGCTCATGCCTGTAATCCCAGCACTTTGGGAGGTCAAGGTGGGTGGATCATCTGTGGTCAGAAGTTCAAAACAAGCCTGGCCAACATGATGAAACCCCATCCCTACTAAAAATACAAAAAAAAAAAAATAAGAATAACTGGACATGGTGGCAGGCTCCTGTAATCCCAGCTACTTGGGAGGTTGAAGCAGGAGATTCACTTGAACCCGGGAGGCAGAGGTTGTAGTGAGTTGAGATTGCACCATTGCAATCTTAAATTTCTTAAATTTTCTGTTGTGAAATAATAAACTTGGAGAAATTAAAATGCATTCTCTTAATCTCACAGACACTAACAGTTTATGATATGCAGGAGTATTCTTAAAAATAATGAAATAATTGCACTTCCTTATCATGGTTTAAAGAGCCTCTTATTCATACATTTGCTTGCAGGCCCGAGTTCTCCCTTGTTCTCCTCCACTCCTTTCCCTTCCCTTCATTTGTCATTCTTTGTCTGGGACTTTTCTTTGTGCTCACCTGCCCAAGCCAGGATTGAGCTCTGATGTCTGTGGGGACCTTTCCCATTTGAAGCTTTTCTTCCAGACTACGCAGAAGTAAAGTGATTTTTGATGTTTATCTTTTACTCTTGCTGGATTATCTACCCTTTGATACTTATTAAATAATCTTACTCTCTTCATTCCTGAGCCATCTAGCTAGAAATAGCCAGGGGATAATTTTCTATTTTTAATAACGTTGATGGCACCAGAGAGCCAGACTCTATCCTCAGAGGTCAATTTCATGCATGTCTTACCAGGCAAATCCATCTGAAGGGAGACTTTGACCAACAGGGAAAAACACTGCCAACTCCACGCCTCTGATCAGTCTGCTTTATGGCAATTCTTCTTCAGATTTTTCCATTTGAAATAAACAACAGTCTTATTTATTCTGTGTCGTTTTGCAGAACTTATGGGCAAGGTGCTTGTGTCTCAGTTTCCCCCCCATCTGTAAAATGGAAGTAATAATGTAATAATACAAAATATGAACTATTTTGCAAAGAAGTTTGTAATGCAAGTGTGGCTGGTTTAAGTGTAACTTACCTAAAATGTGTTCATCATTTAAAATTGAAGCCTGCACAGAACAATTTGATAGTAACTGCATTTTCAATGAGCGGCTTGAGGTCACAGTTCATAAAATAGTCCTGCACCACTTGGGTCGTTTTCTGCAGAATTTGTAAACTGAAGGGATGGAATGCTCTCTGCTGTGTAAATTCTGCATCTGCTATTTCTTACAACTGTCTTCCCTAGGGCATGAGTGACTGAAGCAGTGGAGTTAGTAGAGAAAACAGGTGTGCCTGTTCAAAGGAGGAATGTAAGCCCCTCTCCAAGAGACATTCACAATCCAGGCATCCCTGTGGGCAGAGCTGACTGTTACAGAGGTGGCTCCTTGAATGGATTTTCCAACTTGAAGGTTGGCACATTCAGAGGAAGATTGACCCCTGTCTGCCGGATGGATGTATGCTTTTTCTGTGTGGTGTGGAGGAGTTCCTCTGGTTTTCATTGTTGAGATTTTGCCATTTAGAGTAAAAGGACTGTGCTTGTCTGGGCACATATCTTCAAAACTTGAATCCTAGAACTGCTCATCAGTGAGTTTGAGTATTTGTCCCCTCCAACATTCATATGAAAATTTAATCCCCAGTGTGGTAGTATTGAAAGGTGGGGCCATAAGAGGTGATTGGATCATGAGGTCTCTGCCCTTATGAACAGATGAATCCATTCATAGATTAATGGGTTAATGGATTAATGGGTTATCATGGGAAGTGAACTAGTGGCTTTAAAGCAGAGGGAGAGGGACCTGAATTAGCACGTTAGCACACTCAGCTCCTCCTCACCATGTGATGCTCTGCACCACCTTAGGACTCTTCAGAAAATCTTCACCAGCAAGAAAGTTCTCACCAGTTGTGCCCCCATGACCTTGGACTTCCCAGCCTCCATAACTGTAAGAAATAAATTCCTTTTCTTCACAAATTACCCAGTTTCAGGTATTCTATAATAAACAACAGAAAATGGATTAAGACAGTGAGTAAGGCACATCAGGAAAACTAGATTTTTATTTCATTTTGAAGCTATTTCTTTAAGACTGAGGTATAGGGGATGGCAAGTCACAGCTATAAAACTGAGGGACCTTAATGTCTAATCTTAGAGGAGCACTACAAACTTTCAAAGGGAGGCTGCCCAGGCAAAGTGTCAGGGTCGCATTACCTTAAAGACAATAGGGCCTAGGTTCTATCTAGTTTTAAAATTTGCAGATTTGGAAACAATATTTTTCTGTACCTAAGAGCTCTTGACGACTAACTATCTCATGCTCACAAAACTCAGAAAAGGCTGTGTAAATCAAAGTGATGACAGATGGACTTATACTGAGAAATTATCTATTAAATTGACTAGACACTTTTGTTGGCTGGTTGAAATATTTGTATTCCTTTCCAACAATAAATTTAACTGTTAAGTGCACTGGACGTGTATACCAGCTTGCCTAGCACCTCTCTCTGTAGGAAGGCTATGGAGGAAGCTAAAATACAACCAAAAAGTTGCATAGTAAGCATGGAGTATGAGCTTGTCAATATTAATACCAAGTGCATCAAGCCGCATAACTTGATGCATCTACCCACATGCTGAATTCATGCTGAGCAGACTGGATATGTGAGCCATGGGATCAGAACTCCTTCCCTGTCTGGTGCTGGAAGCTTCCTGTCACATTGGAATTAGCTCATTTTTTCTCTGTATTCTGATGGCACATTCCTTTCCTTTCCCAGTGTTTCTCACCTATGTCTTATGGTTCTCTAGTCCTATCAGATTCTTTGGGGAAAAGGGGTTCTGTGGCTGAAAAATTCAACGCTCTGTCAGTAACCTCATTTTGCGAATTCATTGTGTTCATTAGCACATTAAAAGTTGAGCAAACCTGTGTAACTTCTTTTACACCCAAATTTTTCAAACTTACTTGACCAAAGAATACTTTCTTTATGGAATATCTACTAGCATCCTGAGAAAGTAGGTGTTCCAGGGAATACTGTTTGGGAAATGCTAATATTGGAAATGCCAATAGCTATGAGTGCCAACAATTGAGTAAGAGGCATACTCACTCTCTTCTTCAGTTTTACTTGGATGACATTCAAGGTTTTGTGGTTGCCTTACTTTTGTCCCCAGGTCCTGCCTACAATGACAGAGACAAAAAGAAACAAAAGAAACCAGGGAAAATCCAAAGAAAGATAAAATAGTCCTAGGGTGAAATCAGTTTCAGGAGTCTAGAAAGGCTGGCTTCTAAATTTCCTTCTAGTCCTAAATATTTGGGGCTCTAAAGACTGGGGGAAAAGCCTTCAATTATTTGTGCTTTTTTTTTTCCTCCTAGCAAATTGGAAAAAATGATACTTTTGCAGAATAGGTAAAGTGAAAAGTTTCTGAAAGTTGATGGTAGCCATTGTGTTCTCATTTGTAATGGCTTTGAGCCTTAGCAGGTGACATAGTGGAAAAAGGCCTGATTTGACATTAGGAAACCTGAGTTCAAATCCCAACACTGCCCTACTATTACCTTGGGCAAGTGACATCAACTCTCTGAGCTTCAGATTCTTCTTTATCAATTCAAATGGGAATAACAATGTTCATAATGCCATTGTAAGGGTAAAATAATAGCATCAATAATATCCAACAGTGCTAAATATGTTTTCCTTGCTTCTTTTTGATTTTTCTAAACAAATGTACATACTAGATACAACAGAAGCAGAAACTAAGGCTTAAGGAAGTGAATAGCCTCCCCAAGAACACACAGCTAGTAATGGTAGAGGTGGGATTTAAATCAAGGTATGTTTGACTTGAAAGTCCATTTTCTCTGCAGTGAGGCTACATACAGAGTCCCAGGGACTAGCACAAAAGTATATATTACATATTTTAAGATATAATTGGTTTTCTTTCATTTTTAAACATAATTAGCCCATAGCCAAAAACTGGGCTGATTTATGTCAAGTATGAAACTGTGAAAATAGGTAGAAAAGATGGCTCTCTAGGGAAGAAAAGTCTCAAATCAGATAAACCTTATATATTATTTAATGTAAATATTTTTAATTAGATCACTGTTCAGAAGGTCTGCATGATGCCCGGTAATCACTGCGTACAGAGAGTGTTTTGGTTTTGGTTTTTGTTCATGTGCTATTACACTGCATTGAGTGCTCCATATTGGTAGACTATGTCATTCTTCAGAGTGAACAGTTGTGCCCAGCCATCCTTTTGGTTATTTACCATATTATGAGACCTATCTTTTCAAGGTAGAAGCCAGAAAATGCATATGTCAGACTCCTTTGGGGCCAGGGGACAGGCCTGTGACTTTGGCTCCATGACCACATGGCCCATGAAAGGCTCACCCAGTGAGCCAGGTGAAGAGATGGCTGTATGAGAGAGAATCGGTCTTCCACTAAGGTTGATAGTGAAGTTAAACAAGGGAGGTGATATAGTTTAAATATATATCCCTGCCCAATTGTAATCACCAATGTTGGAGGTGGGGCCTGGTGGGGTGTGTTTGGGTCCTAAGGGCAAATCCATCATGTATGGCGTGGGCCATCCCTTTGGTGATAAGTGAACTCTCACTCAATTCACACGAGATCTGGTTGTTCAAAAGTGTGTGGTGCTTCCCACGTTACTCTCTTTCTTGATCTTGATTTGACCGATGCCTGCTCCTGCTTTGCCTTCCGCCATGAGTAAAAGCTCCCTGAAGCCTCCCTGCAAGCTGAGCAGTGTTGGTGCCATGCTTGTACAACCTCCAGAACTGTGAGCCAATTAAACTTCTTTTCTTTATAAATTACCCAGTCTTGGATATTTCTTTATTGTAACACATTAATAACCTAATACAAAAAATTGGTAACAAGTTGTGGGACATTGCTATAAAGATACCTGAAAATTTGGAAGCAGCTTTGGAACTGGGTAAAGGTTAGAAGAGTAGGGAGGGCTCGGAAGAAGACAGGAAGATGAGAACAAGCTTGGAATTTTTTAGAGACTGGTTAAATGGTTGTGCCCAAATTCTTATAGTGATATGGACAGTGAAGTCCAAGCTGATGAGGTTTCAGATGGAAATGGAGAACTTTTTATTCTTTTCTTTTTTTTTTTTTTTTTTTTTTTTTTTTTTTTTTTGAGTTGGAGTTTCGCTCTTGTTACCCACGCTGGAGTGCAATGGCGCGATCTCAGCTCACCGCAACCTCCGCCTCCTGGGTTCAGGCAATTCTCCTGCCTCAGCCTCCTGAGTAGCTGGGATTACAGGCATGTGCCACCATGCCCAGCTAATTTTTTTGTATTTTTAGTAGAGACGGGGTTTCACCGTGTTGACCAGGATGGTCTCGATCTCTTGACCTCGTGATCCACCCACCTCAGCCTCCCAAAGTGCTGGGATTACAGGCTTGAGCCACCGCACCCGGCCGAGAACTTATTAAGAACTTGAGCAAAAGCCACTTATGCCTTAGCAAAAAACTTGTCTGTATTCTGTTCATGACCTAGGGATCTGTGGAAGTTTGAGCTTAAGAGTGATGATTCTCAGCACTTTGGGAGGCCGAGGCGGGTGTATCATGAGGTGAAGAGATCAAGACTATCCTGGCCAACATGGTGAAACCCCATCTCTACTAAAAATAAAAAAAAAATTAGCTGGGTGTGGTAGCACGCGCCTGTGGTCCCAGCTACTCGGGAGACTGAGGCAGAGGAATTGCTTGAATCCAGGAGGCGGAGGTTGCAGTAAGCCAGGGTTGTGCCACTGCACTGCAGCCTGGTGACAGCGCAAGACTCCATCTCAAAAAAAAAAAAAAAAAAAGAGTGATGATTTAGGGCAAGGGTCTCCAACCCCTAAGTTGCCGACCAGTACCAGTTTGTGGCCTGTTAGGAACTGAGCCACACAGCAGGAGGTAAGCAGTGGGTGAGTGAGCATTACTCCCTGAGCTCCCTCTCCTGTCAGATCAGCAGTGGTACTAGATTCTCATAGGAGAGTGAGCCCTATTGTGAACTGCACATGTGAGGGATGTAGGTTGCATCCTCCTTATAAGAACCTAATACCTGATGATCTGAGGTGGAAGTTTCATCCCCAAATCATCCCCCTTACTCCCTGCCAGTCTGTGGAAAAATTGTCAGTAAGAGCCCACCAAAAAAACTGGCCTCTGCTATGAAAAAGGGGAGGCCACTCATTTAGGGTATCTGAAAGAAGAAATTTCTAAGCAGCAAAATGTTCAAAATGTAGCCCTTGTTGCTTCTAATAGCCTACCCTCAGATGCAGAAGCAAGGAAATTAAGTTAGAATTTATATTTAAACAGGAAGCAAAGTGTGAAAGTTTGAAAAATTTTACAGTGTGGTCATGTGGCAAAGAAAAAGCTTTTTCAGGAGAAGAATTCAAGCAGGCTGCAGAGCAACCACTTCTTAGAGAGATATTTGCATAAATAAAAGGGAACTAAGTGCTAATATCTAAGACAATGCAGAAGAGACCTTGAAGGCATTCCAGAAATTTTCCAGGCTATTCCACCCATCACAGGCCCTGAGGCCTAGGAGGATTGAATGGTTTCAGGTGTCAGGCCCAGGGCCTCCCTGCTCTGAGCAGCCTTGGTACACTGTTTCTGCATCTAGGCCACTCTAGCTCCAGCCAGAGCTCAAAGGGTCCTGGGTACAGCTTGGCTGCCACTTTGGAGAATGTGATCTGTGAGCCTTGATGGTTTCCATGTGGTGTTAAGCCTGTGGATGCAGAGTGTTAAGAGTGGATGCTCGGCAGCCCCCACAAAGATTTCAAAGGATGTATGAGGAAGTCTGAGTGCCCAAGAAGGAGCCTGCCACAGAGGTGGAGCGCTAACAGAGCTTTACATGAATAAAATCTCCCTGAGGCCTCCCCAGAAGCTGAGCAATGTTGGTACTATGTTTGTACAGACTGCAGAACTGTGAGCCAATTAAACCTCTTTTCTTTCTAAAGTACTCAGTCTTAGATATTTCTTTATAGCAATGCTAGAATAAACTAATTTAGGAGGGGACAGTGGCAGAGGCACCTTGCCTACTAAGGGTCATAGGTACTGAGTATAGGTGTAATCAATGTTTTCCTTCAAAGCTGTGGTTGAGCATCATTCCTGGTGGTGTGGCTGCAGGGTTTGACTCTCCTGCCCTCCTGCCCTTCTGGAGAGTCTTGAGTTACTTATTACTGTTTAATAAATTCTTTTTTCCTTGCTAGAATGGATTCTGTTGTTTGTAACCTAAAACCTTCACTGATACACAGTTTAATTGCAATGCCCGGCATACACTCAACAAATGCTTGCTAAATGCATAAATGGAGAGAAATCTTGTAACTGGTGGTATGTGTGTGTGTGTGGTGGTGGGGGGGCGGGAGGTGATCACGATATACTTGCTGAATTTTCGGCATTGATCTTAATCCCTTGAAAACTACCTAAGGGTTTAGTATTGGGGCATTTTTTTTCTACTGTGACATTGCAAACAATAGGAGCACTGTGAATGTTACTGAGATACCGTGTTAAAGAAATCTTCTCTTTCTGGGTCCACAAGGTACGTGGTTTCAAAGGCAGGAGTTTCCCGGCTCCAGGCCTCCATCTGGGAACCAGAGGGGTTTCAAATGTAAAGTTCTTTGTCTAGGTTTACCCCATGTGCTAGGTAGAGAAATCCAGGTGGGCCCTTTTGTACAAAAAGCCCGCAAAAGCTCTGAGAGGAGGGGGCTCTGTAACTCAAAGTCGTGGACCAAGCAGCCAATCCGATATCTGAGTCAAAGATCAATCACTCCAGAGGAAGTTTGAGAGAACTCTCATTGGACGAGAACATGAATGGGGAGGAAATAAGGGTTAAAACTCCTGCTGCTCCCTCTCTATAGGATTCCTTCTCCGGATCCCCTCCCATGGTAGTCTGGGAGCTGTCTTTGTATCTATCTAATAAATCGCTTTTCTGCAAACCTCTCTGGGTCCAGGATACTTATTCGAATGGCAAACTCACTGTGCGTCTGGGGCTCCTCTCCCCATTCTTCAGGGTAAGAGAGGCCCAGAACCTCTTCGGATGGGGGAACTGGGAGCATCTTTGGACCCGTTACATTATTATGTCCCTTCTTTACCTTGATTTGGGGGCTCTTACTGAAGATATATGAATAAGTTTGTGTTAGTTTTTCCTTCTCTGTAATTAAGTGGACAAGTTTTCTGCATTTCTGCTTGTCAGAAGGAAATTTGGAATATATGAGGCCTGAGGTCAACTTTTAAGTTAAAGTCGACATTTTTTTTAGTGAAGACTATACCTGAAAATTGCTGCATCCTTTGAGAGACATTAAACTGTGGGCCTCAGAGAGGCCCAGGAGCAGTTGCTTATCTTACCATTTTTGTTTAATATTTTAAATGTACTTTACTACTTAGAAAGGGTTATTTAGAAATTGGTCTAATTTAGTTTTCTGTCTCATGGTGTTTAATTCAGGGATTAATTCAGCGATATCAGATCTTTCCTCGCAGCTTATTCTTTAGGCTCTAGAAGACCTCAGAGAATAAAGTTGTATACCTGAGTATAGTATTAGATTTATCACAAATGATATAAGGAAATTTTTATGTTGGGTCAAAGTTTCCCTTATTTTCCTTAACAATTTTACAGCTCTGTTTGAGCATCCTTTGGTTTCTTGGTGCATGTCCTTGAAGAAGAGGTTGTGACTAGAAATACTATATGAAATCTATACTAAATAAATTTGGAATTCTATTCAAAAAGAGGCAGAAAGAGGCCAATGAAAAGCCAGGAGGGAAACTGGATAATTACATCCCCACCTCTCCTCTCTCTCAGGCCAAAAGGGAGACTGACTTCCCTGGAGGGAGACAGCCACTCCTGCTGCAGTCTCTCCTGAAGCATAACACCCATGTCCTCCTCCAAGTGAGATGTCCGTATGGTGGAATTTTAAGTTAACCTTCTTTATAATTTTTTTTGTGCTCAAATTTGTGTTAATTATGAGAAATTTCACCGAATAGAACTAACACACATGAAGGTGTTTTGTGAAGATTATTTTTCCCAAGGGAAAAAGGTGAACTGCTTGCCTTGTAATCACACATTAGGATGCTCTTAAGGATCTGGCTTATCGGGAAATGAAACATTTAAAAGATAACATTGACACTTCCCTTAAATCTCACTCCCAGCAGTGTCAAATTTTTGTGGCACTTCTCTTTGTCAAGAATTAAGGATGATACGGCAAGAAACGGGTTTTTGTTCTTAAAACAAGAGCTGCTAAGCAACCGCTATTATCTGTCTTTTGTTACCAAATTTTGGGCAGATAGTCACCAGATGTGTATTTTGAGGATTGCTCTCATTTTTTTGGTGCTTCGATAGCACAATAATTGCTCAATATCTGTTTATGTCCTTGCTGAGCCATTTCTTCTCTCATTTTAAATCTGGCAGTGTAACTACAATTTTGTAATTACACTGCAAGGTCAGTGCAATGGGAAATTGTATATGACTGTGTTTATTTAAGAAGTGCGATGGAAATAAATAGTAATGTATAATATTTCTATCTTGGCATATCTGAATTAGGTTCTTGTTAATTAGTCATTTCTTTGGGTTTCACCTCTGGAAGAAGCCTATCCTGGTGGGTGGTTGTCATAGAAACAATACTCTGCTTAACTTAGAAGTAAGCTGCTGATATTTAGGGTGGGTATGAACAAAATATGTTAATTTCATCCACCAGGATTCTAGCAGCATAAAGGCAACCGTTGTGCCAACACACTATTAATCTTGGTTTTGTGTAAGTGTGTTCTCTTAGTAGGGTAGGAAAGGAAAAAGTGGAAATATCCTTTATATTTCAAGGATAAATTGTGTGTTGACAGTTGTATTCTATCTTAGATTATAGAATAAGCTTCTTTTAAGGAATCAGAATTTTTATACCACAAAGTGCTTGAAATGATGCATATAAGTATAAAACATTTCAACTTTGCCACTTTCTAGCAGAATTTCACTTTGTGCTCTCCAGTAAAACATGATTTTTAAACTATTATTACAAATGATGTTATATACAGTCACTCCTCTGTGTCTGTGGGTTCCATATCTATGTATTCAACCAACCATGGATCAGAATTATTCAGAAACATTTCGTCTGTACTGAACATCTACAGACTTTTTTCTTTGTCATTATTTTCTAAGCAATACAGTACAATAGCTATTTTCATGGTGCTTACGTTGTATTAGATATTATAAGAAATCTAGAGATGATTTAAAGAATACAGGAGAATATTTGTAAGCCATATGCAAATATTACACCATTTTATGTCAGGGACTTGAGAATCCATGGATTTTGGTATCTGAGAGGGGACCTGGAACCAATCCCCTGCAGATACAGAGGGACAACTATATATCATATCATGTAATATACATAATATTTTAGTGTGCTCATGTTCAATCTATTTTTTGTTTGGATAGTTGTACTTACATGAGTACATGTGTATGTATTAAAAATGTAATCATGCTATGCTTGGTATTTCATAATTTGTGTTTTTCTACTATAACATAATATTGCAAGTATTTTCTGTTTTATTAAATATTCTTTTAAAAACACAATAATGCTCTAGTATAAGCATGTGCCAGATGTTATGTAGTCAATCTTTAAATGTTAGACATTTAGTTGTTTTTGAAATATATTGAAAGCGCATCTCTGATTATGTTACAGGGATAAGTTCCTAGAAATGGAGTTGGTAGGTCAGCTAGTATACACATTTTCACACACATTGCCAAATTGCCTCTAAAAGAGTGAAGCAAATGAAAACCCTTACTAGTAGTATATATGTATTTGTTTGTCTCTATTCTTGTGTATACTGGTTATTGCTACATTTTAAATCCCTTGTAATTTAACAGGCAGCAAAGGAAGTGTCTTGTTTTTAGATTTGCATTTTTGAGGTGTGATAATATTATTTTCTGTGTTAAAATTCCTAGAAACTCTTAGTTCCTCCTACTTGTTTTAAAAGGAACAGACAATGTAGTTTTGCATACACTGAAAGTTGTGTGTGGAAAGTTAAAGCTATGATTGAGGAGAGAATTCACAGACCTATGATGTCTGACTGTTGAGATTTTCCTGTAATAAATACAGGCTGCTTCTCTGGTAATATAAAATGGGCCACTTCAAAATTATTTCTTAACGAAGATCTTAGAAATATACAGTCTAATCGGATAAGCTCAATGGAAAATTATGCAGGGATTTATTGGGCTGCCACCTGAGATATATCTGTGAGTTCAAGGATATGTTAAACTTGGCTGAATCCAGATACCAGATAGCAACATTTGAAAGGAACATAAAACCTGTCTGAACATATTTCTGTGTTCCCACTTTCATCATAATCCTTTGGCACTTATGTATTACACAGCTTTTTAAGGTTGAAGTAAAAATATACACATAAGTGTTCAGGTGTTTCTGGACAATATGCAAGCAGAGGCACCTTGAGATCGGTTCTCTATCCCTGATTGCTTTTACTGTGGCCTAAAGAATGGGAAAAGAAATCATTATTCAGTTTTGTCAAATAATGAAATCATTGTAAGGTAGCTAGAAAATGTAGCTGTATTCTTTAAAAGCTGGGAGATCTATATCTTTGTTAGAACTTCGAGATGTCAGCATGCACACCTCTGCCAGTAATCAATAGATGGCTCTTGAATCAGCAAACACCAGGATTGTATGAAAAGGGAACTATTCTTGCCCTTATCAAAACAGGTCTGGTTGCTTTCCTTGATCATTCCGCACTTCTCCACCAAAAGCAGAGTTAGTCCCTTTTCTATGTTCTCTTGTGCATGTTTCTATTTTGGCACCAGCTACAATGTATGCCTTGTAGTTGTATTTTTACCAATCTGGTCTGCCCAGATACCCCACACTGTTAACTTCCTTACAGCAGGCCTTGTGTCTTACCCATTTTTATACCTCAAGTACCTAACATAGTACTTGGCACCTATGGGCACCAATCTATGCATGATTGTTCAGTGATGATTGTTCAGTGATAAGATTATCTGCTTCCAGCTACTCTGAATGTTGACCAGAAAGGCAGATTGGAGCACTTGGGAAGCATAGGCTTTGCTAGGCCTGTGTAGTTTAGGGAATCTGCTGTATTTCACTGTGGACTCAAATCCTGTATCACCCTCAATTTTCTCAACTTTGCTGCTACTGAAATACCATAGAGGTTGTAATTTTAAGCAAAATCTCTATTGAGATGTGTTTGACAGTAATAATGGGAAAGGAGCAGATATTATGAGAATCTGGTTAAAATTAACACGCAGTGATGACTTTTAGTTTATCTGTAACCTCAAAGGATGGGGAAGGGACTATTGCAAGGAATTGCAAGCATTTCTGTTATTCTTTTAAAGAGATTGTTGTATTCTATACACCCCAGAGCAGCCCTACACAGGGTGCCTCTTAAATCAGCTGGGGAATCTGAGTGATCTAATCAGAAAGTACAATGTCCTTAGTTTCTGTTAGGATTATAAGATGCTCTTTGTGTAAAACTTAAAATTTTTAGTTTAGTTTATCTGGGAAATATCTTTAATAGCTCAAATAACCTGTATAGACTTAAAAAAAAAAGTGCATGGATTATTTATTTTAAAGAGGATAAGGAATTTTAATTTGAATTAGCTTATTACAACAATATTTGCTGCATTCATAAGGCTTTCAGATCATGGCTATTTTCTATTGAAAATAGTCAAAGAAGACTATTCTTTACACCTCAGCACATAAAGAGATTCAATAGATGCATATATTTATTTCAAAGTATCACACCTATGGGTGAAGTATCATTAAAGTTCAATTTAGGTGAGAAAAATAAACTTTGGTTTATTTCTGAGTTATAAATATGCACCAGATAAATGTGACCCCCATGAAAACTAACTATATGTAAAA
The DNA here is from genome assembly GCF_001604975.1 of Cebus imitator. NCBI lineage: Eukaryota > Metazoa > Chordata > Mammalia > Primates > Cebidae > Cebus > Cebus imitator. Next base: position 950,410 of record NW_016107722.1, on the reverse strand, counting down.
AATTCTCTACTTTTGTATTTTCTGTAGCCCATTAGAGAAAAAATGGCAAGTTTGGGGATTTTCTGATCATTTGAATAGCAAGAAAAAAACATTGGAGATAGGCACAGTTTGTCTCAGTGTCTACTTTTTATTTGGAGCAGGAAAACTGTTATCTCACATCAAATTACATGGGCAAAAATTTTGTTCCTCTGAGTCTGGCAATTGCATCACTCCATGTGTATTTCTTATTTTGGCTGATAGACCATTTAAAATAAATTCTAGGTTCTTACCACTTTTTTTTTGCATGTGCTTTGATTTTTGGCGCAAGTTTATACTACAGCTACTAAATTGTAACTGTGATTTTGCCCCTCTGTGAGAAGTCTTTCAGCTATATTCATCTAAGCAGCATGACTTTGGAGGAATAATTTTTGAACTTTTCATATTGCCATTCCATTTTCATTGCAAACCTCTGCAATGGGAACTCTATAAGCTTTTATAAAATTTTTTTGAGCAAGGACTATGCAAGAGGGAAGAAGGAGAATAAGAACAGATAGAGCTGATAAAAGATGCCAGATAATACCTTAATTATTCAACAGGCCTTAGTCACTTTTAAGCCAGAGATACATATTTTTTTTAAAAAGAGAAAAATCCCAATTTTACTAAACAACATATGGAATCTCCCTATTAGTTTCTGATTGAGTTTTCTTTATCTTTTAGAATTCCACTCCCTATTTCCCATCCCTTGGCCTCTGATCTCTCAATTAAAATATCATTTTTCAAAGACGAAAATAGAAAACATCCTTTATATTTTTGTAAAGTTTTGTAAGGCATTATCAGTTATGGGTGTAGGCTATCACAAACTGTGGTGGATAATAAACTGGTACATTTTTTAAAAGGGGGGAGTTCTTTTTTTTCTTTTTCTTTTTCTTTTTGAGACAGGGTTTCACTCTGTTGCCCAGGCTGGAGTGCAGTGGCATGATCACAGCCAGCTCACTCTAGCCTTGAATGTCTGGGTTCAAGGGATCCTCCAGCCTTAGCCTCCTGAATAGGTATAAGTGCATGCTACCTCTCCTGGCTAATCAATTAATTAATTTATTATTATTATTATTATTTTTTTTTTTTTATAGAGACTAGGGTCTCACTATTTTGCTCAGGCTGGTCTTGAACTACTGTCCTCAAATGATCCTCCTGCCTCAGCCTCCTAGAATGCCAGATTACAGGTCTGAGCCGAGGAGAGTTCATTTCTGGATATAGGGTTTTATTCTGCACTACTGAACATAGCATGAAAGCTTGGACTTTAAAAGCATGTATAAATAGGGGAATGGCTAAATAAATTATGGTACATCTGTATTATGGAATATTATGCAGTCTTTGAAAAGAACAGTGTAAACATATCAAATCAGGGATAGCAAATTCAGAGGTTTAAAGAGCCAGGCTGGATGTGGGGGTGGGGGATGTGTGAGCTTGTGGTGCCCTGGAGAGTATAGGTCCCCTGGAGAGGGCAGCTACCACAAAGCTCCTGTTTCTGATTGCCCCTGTAGGAAAATTGGGTATAATGTGGCTGGATCTTTTCATTTTTTTTAAAAAATAGAGAATGTCAGCTTTTATATGTTGAAAAAAATTCAAATAATTTAAGAAAGGATTTGTGAACTGTGGCCTACAGTTTACAACTTCCAGTCTAAATATACGGACTCAGAACAATGCCTGAAATAAATTGTTAAATGAAGTCTAGCTATTCACAGAACAATACATATAGTCTAATTTTTTTATTGAAACAAAACACTTTCCCCATTACATCTGTTTATATGTACATATATGTTTGCAGTTGCATACAAAAAGGCCTGTAAAATATGCTGAAAATTACACACTTATGACTGAGGAGGAAGGTGTGATGTGTGTATATTTTCAAGGAGGAGACTGGGGGTGCTTAAAGGAGGTTTTTGCTTTTATTCTATATACTTTTGTATTGTTGATATTTTAAAAAGAGTAAAAATGTTTTCTTTTATTGTTTGTATAATTTCAAACTGTTTAAAAATGAGTTTTAATGTCCCATTACCATTTTAAAAGCTTTCTTATATTATCCTTTTCAGGATATAGACCCTAAAGTAAGGAGAAAGAATAAAAACGCTTTGGAAAATATTTACTTCTGGCCAGGCGCCATGGTGGCCCATGCCTGTAATCCCAGCACTTTGGGAGGCTGAGGCGGGGGGATCACTTGAGGTCAGGGGTTCGAGACCAACCTGGACAATATGGTGAAACCTTGTCCCTACTAAAAAACAAAAATTAGCCAGGCATGGTGGCATGTACCTGTAATCCCATCTACTGGGGAGACTGAGGCAGGAGAATCTCTTGAACCTGGGTGGTGGATGTTGCAGTGAGCCGAGATCATATGACTGCACCCAAGCAGTCTCACAGAGTGAGACTCCATCTCAAAAAGAAAAAAAGAAAGAAAGAAAGAAAAGATATTTACTTCTTTGGAATGCAGTTAGATTCATTTATATCTTATGGCATGATAGTCTTTCAAAGTCATTGTTGAAATGGAAGTATTTCATGTATTGCTGTAACAGACTTAATTTTATAATTCTAAAGGAATATCATTTTATTTTAAATGTATATTGGCTTTGTTTTTTCATTAATAACTTGATAGCTTTTGGTCATTAAGTGTGTGTTTGGTCACCTTGATTGACGATGCAATGCTCTAGTCTTGATTCTTTTTATTCTTTCAATGGTCAGAGACTTCTGTTAAGTATGGCTGTCTGGGGACAGTGTTTTATCAATCAAGTATTAGATGGATAAATTCATAACTGCTACTGGAAGGATAACTGAAAGTAAATAACCTATTAATTGTTAATTGCTCTATAATTGAACATATTATATAAATGTCTGTACATTGAAAAATTATTTAGCAGAACAAGTTATCTATTTCCTTGAATTTTCTAAAAAGAAGAAGAGAAAGAAAGAAAAAAGCCCATATTACTTACATGAAAAATATTTGGGAAAACAAAACCATTTATTTCCAATATGAGGTGTATAAAATGGAAATTCCAAATGTGTTTTCTTACTTCTCTGCATTTTGCAATTGTCCATATGCTGCAGAGCTTAAAATTGAATGATTCATAGACAACATGGTGAAATGCTATGTAAGTTCATGCTGCATGTGAACTCTTGTAAATTGCAGTGCTGACATGAACTCAAAACCTTCATCATTCCAATTCATTGTTTGAAAACACATGTTTCAATACCAGAGTGGCAAAACCTCCCCAGACAAAAGTAGCTGCTCTGAATCTACACTACTCTTCGTGATTTTAAACCTCTCCTAACAATTAAATACTTAAGTGATACTACAATCATTTCTCCTGTTTCTTATATCGAATTGTACTGTGGAATTTCATTTAGACCTTTCCTCAGTAAAAAGGAAAGAAAAGTGAATGAAGTATACCATTCAAAATATTAAAAATGATCTGGGGGAGAGATGGAGGATTGTTTCATTACCCAGGGTTAACTGAATAAGAGGGAATAAAAGAACGTTGTTGCAGTATTTTATTATCCACTCTCCAGCCTAATGCAGTCGTGGGACTCTTGGCAAAACTGCCGCTTTATCATAAATGAACCGCAGTATGTTGCAGTACTGAAGTGTTTCGGAAGAACAGGCACTCCATTATTTTTGCAGAGATTACCTGCTTCAAGTGAAACCTATACGGAATCCTTTCTGACCTGTTTGGTATTGTGATATTGATAACCAGCCACACTTTCCAGCCTCTTATCTTGCCTTCTACGGGATAATCTTTTCTTCTGGATCTTAATTCTGCTAATAGCACCCTTGACTGGCTGCCAGACAACAAACACAGGCAGGTGAAAAATGAATGGCTCCAGCCTGACCGCTGATAACTTCCAAAGGCTTTTTATTCTCAGAATTCCCTCCAAAAAATACAAGATGACAGGATGCCTGTCAATTGCATTCCTCTTGCTCTGTTCTGCAGGCATCCACCGCCCCTGGAAGCCCCCTCCCTTCTTATGATTTATTCCTGTAAGGGGATGACTAATTAATCTCTGCTCTATTTGCTTTTTTCTTCAGTGAATTTTTACTTAAAAAAAATTTAGAAAGTAATATGTATGTGTTAAAAGCGAGAAAACACACAGCAGTACATAAAGTAAAATGTTCTCTTCCTTCTTTATTCCTAATGGTTTTCATTGCAAACAGTTTGGGGTGAATTCTTCCAGACCTTTCTACATACACATAAACATATATATTTTTCTTTTTAATAACAAAATGATGCCAAGCTATTCATGTTGTGTTCTTAATATATCATGGAGATCTTTTCTTAATACATACAAGTATTCTTCATCCTTATTTTATTGTCTTTAAGATAATCCATATTTGGCATATAATAGAATTCATTTAATTGGTCACTATTAAGCCTTTTTATTGTTTCCAGTTTTTCTATATCTTATGTGTAATGCATTTCTACTTTTCTACCACAGTTAGCATTTTTTTGTATTTTCACAATTGTCCAAGAATTATTTCTGGTTGCTTTTTTAAACCGCCATAATTTTTGTGTGTTTTGGTTTTTGCGTTATTTTAACAATGAGGAACATGTGATATAGCTAAATTAAAGGTAGGTTTGGAGAAAGTAATTTCCCATATAACTGGTTAATATATGGATTTACCTTCTGTCATTCTGAGGCTTACCATAGTTTAAAATGAACAAAACGAATGTGAACCACAGAATCACAAAATAATTTTGGAAAAAATTACTTTCCTGATTTATTATCTGTGGAAATGAGTTATACAATTCTAAAAATTCAGAAAACCCAGAAGTTTTATTCCGTAAAATCAATATACTACATTGTACAGGACTTGGATTCTGAAAAGTACTGAAAACAGCTTACTGCCTTCCCTTTGCAGGAGGCTCTGGAAAGCTCATACTAGAGGCAGCACAGGGGAACAATGGCTTGTATGCTCCAGAGTACAATTTTGTACTCCTAAAAAATTCTCAGTGCTTCTGTGACCCCCAGACCTGGGCACTGTATCTAACAATGTAGTGAAATCAGTCTCAGAATAAAACTCATTTGGTACCAAAGCAGTGATTTAGGTGGAACATTTGAGCATATGATTATAAGGTAAGTCTTACTAAGAAGGCCTGCCATGATTAGCTTTGCTGGAATATATAAAAGTATCAACTGTTCCTTCAGGGAAATCATTTTAATAGATAACAGCATGTTGTACAATGTTTCATCAGTGATATTTAGATCTAAATTAAGAGCAGTTGTGAGATGGGTTGCCGATTTTTCTTGTGATAAAAGGGAAATAGTTCAAGAAATATAGACCAGATGTTATCTTAATCCAGACCTCATGTAAAAAAGCACACTATGGGACAGTAATAGTAGTCCATTCTACCTGTTTCTAATTTTCCTACTCTTAGACACCCCCTGTGAAAAATAGATTAAACCAACACATCATTTATGCATCAGTACTAGACTGGGGTTCACTCTGTATGGAATGTACAGATTGACGTTTGTAGCTAGCCGTTGGTTTTTGATAAATGTTTTAAAATGCTCATTTGGCAGTAGCATTTAAGAGCAAAAAACCCTTAGACAGTCAATGACTTAGAAGAAAAGTTCACAGTTTGGGGATAGTCCAGACTTCAGTAAACATTCTTAAATTCATTGCTCTTGGAGCTACAAAATCTATCATAAATTTATATGATGTCAATATCAGAAACATGAGTAATAAAAAACTTCTCCTGATCCTGAAAAGTGCTTCTAGCTCTTTTGTATGCATCCACCTGTGGCCGTGTTTGCATCTGTTGGGTAGGGAAGCATGGCTTCGTAGGTTGCTGGAGTGTGATATGTAGTGCCCTAGGTGGGTATGTGGAGGGGATTGTCAAGGGTTCATTTTGCAGGAGAGGGGCTTTTCAATCATGCTTCTGTCATGGATGCCACCTTATGCCTCTCACCTCACCTCGCCTGGGCCTGGGTTAATTGGGGTATTACAGGTTAAAATTTGACTCTAGGCAAGTCTGTGAAAGCTGTATGACCTGTGAGAGCTAGCTCCAGGGTCCCCTACAGCAGAAGATGGCTGCAGGGACCTGGCAGGTAGCCTAAGTGAATGAAGGATGGATGGATGGAAGACCAGAGGGAGGAGTCAGGATCATGGTAACCTGCAGCATACATTTAAGGGTGCAAGGGCTACTCAGCTTCAATTTTTGTCATCATTCAAGTTTGCTGGCTAATATTAATAAGTTACTTAGGTTTCTTTGTTTTCAGATAAATTGTAAATCTCCATTTTAATGTCAAATATTTTGATTTATTCTGGTAAAATATATATAACATAAAATTTGCCATTTTAGCTGTTTTAAATGTACCATTTAGTAATATTAAATACATGCACATTGTTGTGAAACCATCTACAGAATTTTTTTCATCTCTCCAAATTGAAACTTTGTACCCATTAAACAATATTTACCCCTAACCCATAGCCCCTGGCAATACCATTCTACTTTCTGTCTGTGAATTTGATTACTCTAGGTAGCTCATACATGTAGAATCACATACGGTTTCACCTTTTGTGACCAGTTTATTTCACTTTGCATAATATCTCTAAGGTTCATCCGTGTCATAGCATGTGTCAGAATTTCCTTCCTTTTTAAGGCCGAATAAGATTAGATTGTATGTATATATCACATTTTATCCATTCGTTCATTGATGGACACTTAGGTTGCGCCTGCCTTTTGGCTATTATGATCAATGCTGCTAGGAATCTCCTGGTTTTTAAAACATGTTGGCCTTGGGAAGCCTATCTTCACGCTGGATTGAGGTCTTGGGTGGCCACTTTGTAACCTGTGCCTTAGGACAAGTGTGAGGCAGCCAAATCAGACCTTTCCTCTAATGGAAAGTAGCCATGTATGGAAAGGAATACTGAAGCAACAATGTAATGGAGCCCCAGTGGTCCAAAAAAGTGAAACCAGACTGGGATTCTCTTCCTGGGTCTACTTTTTCACAGAGGGAGAATTTGATCATGGCTGTCTCCAGCCCTTCCCTACTTTCTGTTCTCTGGTGCCAAAGGGAGTCACTGTGCTGAATGGAACAATTAAGACAACCCAGTGTCCACTCCCTGGAAAGACCCTTCAACTGCTGGCAAAACTCTTCGCTACTTTTTTTTTCTAGGAGAATCAATGCTCTTTTCAAAATGTGATATTTCCATTTTTATTTCACAACAGAGAAGCAAGTCTACGAAGTAAGAAAAATGAGCCTTTCGGGGCCGCCCACACAGCTCGGCCTCGGCAGGGGGAGTTGTTCCAAACAGCTTCAATAGGGATTACAACTCAGGATTTACATTTTTAAATAATTAACCTTCTGATCACCAGTAACAGTCAGAGAGCATTTTAATGACCATTGTTGTTTTAATTGGAGTGGAGGGAAAAGCTTTAGAAAACTGCTTTTTCTTATCAGAATCTAGGTAAATATGTGATTTTTGTTATTCTGAAGGAGTAAGAAAAATGACAAGTTTTCCTAACCCTCAATTACCTACACAGATTTATCGTGATCAGAACCGTATCTCCAGTGCTGAACACAATGCCTTGCCCTCTGTGGGTTCTTGGTAAACATTTGTAAATACTGCACTTAACAACGGTGAGCAATTATTATTGGAAGCCATTAGAAGGGTTTCAAAAACGATGAAAACAAAGTGTGGGATGAAAAGTACGTCTCAGTTTATGTGTTTTAAATATTGTTTCCAAAATCTATATTTTTGCTTTTAGAACAAAGACTTAGCCAAAATTAGCTCTTAATGTAAAAAAGACCCGGTCAGTAGTTGCAGCAGGACATACAGGTTAATACTGAAAGAGTGTTATTAGTAATGACCAAAGACCTTTAGCCTTCTGTCCAAAATTCTGTTTTACTGTATAGAATGAGAATGTAAACTTTATCATGTTGGGCTATTTAGTAACTTATTAGTGCATTCATCTTTTCATCATTTGACAGGTGGAAGTAGTAGTTCAGTTTTTAGTTTTAATTATAAGGGATTCCAGATGTAGAATGCTACACAAATTAAAACCAGAGCTGCTCATATGTCTTTTCAAAGTAGGCTGACTTCAAGGTATCTGCTTTTCATTTCAAAATGTTATTAAAGCTATTACTAAGAAATTCATAGTCTTAGCCTGTTCCAATAATTGACACCTTTAAAGTGACTAAACAGATTTAGAGTGTGCAGAAAAGTAAATTTGTCTTAGAGAATGACCCTAATCATCTATTTCCATATAATGGACAAATCAGTGTCTTTAGAACAAGCCTGGGAGTTGATGAATTAAGCTGAAGGGTTCCCCTTTTCCCTCACTGTTTCTGTTCTACTTTTGTCTTCCCAATTAAATCTTCCTTACAGATACTTGCAATTTAGGAGTGAAGACGGAATGATCTGTGCTTACCTAAATTTACGGTTCTTCAGCTTTAGCCCCTTGGAACAAGCAGAAACATTTTCATGGAAATGAAAAAACCGAAGCCAGAAACCTTTTGCTTTTTATTTACTTTGATAAGCAGTTGTGGGAGAAGTTCTGTCCACAGAAACTTTCCAGCGCCCGTTTCCTAGCTGCTTGTTCATCGAACACCTACAAAAGTAGTTTCATAAACAGTGGAGATTTTCAGTAATTAGAAAGATAGCTGGCTAGGCTGATAAATTAGAGAAATAACTTGTTTGGTGTAAACCGAGCCTGTTTCTGAGGCAGAAATGTTAGGCTTTTATCCTCTGGAGTGTGATTGAAAGGGTGAGAAGTTAATTTGGCAGCCTCGCTTCTATGGTTTCATAATGTTTCTCCCACCCCCTCCCTCCAGCCCCAGCGAAACCCGGGGATTGCAGCGCTTTGCGCCTGCCCTCATGCGAGGCAGGACCGTGACCCGAAACGGAACCCCTCTCCCCAGGGCACATTCTGAGCAGCAACAGCTTGGCTCAAGTGTTTCTTATGAACAGCCGTCGCGAGCACTTGATCTAAATCATGCCATTTCCTTCACAGCATGGCACAGTTAACAAGTCAGTGCACCAACACAATCTACAGATGGCAGTTCAAAAGGTGCGGGTCCCCCCAGCAAGATAAAGGGCAGGCAGTTCCAGGGGGATGCTCATTACGGGAATGCAGCCGGGGGCTCCGGAGGGGTGTGAGCATCGAATTGGGCTGCGGATGGGGGGCAGGCCGAGGGAGGGGGTACGTTAGCTAGCCCAACTCGGAAAAGGCATGCGTGTCTTCGCAAATTAAGTCAGTGTCGGGAGAGAGATGTTACTGAAGTAAAGTGCAAACAGCTTGCAGGGAAAGGATACATTGAGCCTGGGCTGCGTCCTTCTAAAGCGAGCGGGCCGGGAGAGGAGTGAGGGTTGACAGGGTACGGCACTTACCTTGTTCCATTTATCTGCAACTCTGGCAAGCATAAGGCAATTTCCTGAGCAAAGCCTCCAACATCAAAAGCCGTGGGGGGAGCTCCCGGCGAAGGCACGAGTGCCCTGGCACTGGGGAAAGCGCCCTGATCCGCAGAGGGCCCCGGTCGCCTTCCAGATCGCGGCCTGCGCTCCTCCTCGGCAAATTACATTAGCGCTAATGTCCAGCGAAGAATCTATGAGACATATTGGGCCTTTAGACTTCAAAACAAGCCTAAATTGGAACCACATTGCGAGAATACTTCTTAGCTAACATTTATATTACTTCAGTTACCAAATCCAGACTAAGTCCCCGGACTCGGCAGGGGAGGACATAATATGTTAGGAAGTAAGAGGAGGGTGTTCTCTTCTGGTCTCCTTTTATGAAAATGTACTAAAACTTGCCTCGAACTAGCGAGGAAGTGACTACAAGGCCTTAAAATGTGGCCGTACAGCGGCAGATGTCGGAGTGTGGGGGCGCTCCCTGCCGCGGCCGGCCCCATCTGCGAGTCTGCCGCACCTTGGGGGGCAGTTGCAGAACCCGGAGTCAGGCTGCGGGGAGCAAGGGTCAGGTGTCAGGCAGGCAGTTACACACCTAGAGTGAGATTCCGCCGGGCGCGGCGCGCTGTCAGAGGGTGAGATCTCCGGAGACCCAATCAGCCTCGCCTATGCCGATCTTCGTAAGCAAATCTCTTTGGGAACCCAAAGACAGTGCTTTACCACAAATTTCAGGGCTCAGGAAAAAGGGACGCTGCTGTGCTGCTTTTTCTGAGTTCTGCTGAAGCAGCCAGTGAAGATTTTTCCTTTCTGCACTTATTTTAATGTGAGCATACTGAAATGGATAACATTCCTGCAGCTCAGAAATTTCAGCAGCAGGACTGCTTAAGAGGGGGCAGATGGTGCCAGCGATACTACCTTTAAAGGCTGTACAGGAAGAATTCAAATTTACAAAGAGAGACTTTGGGTGCTTCTGTTGCCCAGACTGGTCTGAGGTTTACACTGACATTCATGCCCCTGCCAAGCGGTTCCCCCATAAGCTCCTCTTCTCTTCCATGTTTATCACACCATCCCCTACCCCCATGAAAAGAGGAGGTGTGGTGGGGAGGAAATGGGAAGTAAAGCTGAAGGGTATCAACTAGACAGTGTAAAGTTCAGGTTAGGTGGAGGGGAGCTTTAGTTCTAGCTGCACTTTAGGGTGCTCATTTCACAATGAGTCTCGCCTATTAAGAGCTCCCAGCACCATAATCCAGGAACTGCAACCATTGCCTTTATCAGGTTCCTGAATATCCTTTCACAAAAGGAGAGTTTTCAAAGTTGCAGAGTGGAAGTCAGTGGCCTCATACACTGCTATGAGCTTCAGGAATTCTCTCTCCCAAGTTTATTTTGATTTGGTATCTCCAAGAATTGGGTATGACTTTGGAGAGAAAAAGTCATAATTATATATACCTGTAATTGAACGGTATTTTGTTTTTGTTGTTTTTCATTTTTCTTTTGAGAAGAGGACTTGCACTGTCATCACCCAGACTGAAATGCAGTGCCATGATCTCAGCTCTCTGTAACCTCACATCCCAGGTTCAAGCAATCTTCCCGCCTCAGCCTCCCAAGTAGCTGGCACTGCAGGCGTGTGCCCCCACGCCTGGATAATTTTTCTATTTTTTACAGAGATGGGTCCCACCCCATTTCCCAGGGTGGTGTCCCACTTCTGGGCTCAAGTACCTGACTGCCTTGGCCTCCCAAAGTGCTAGGATTACAGGTGTGAGTCACTGTGCCTGGCCTCAGTGTTTGTTATGTCAGAGGCCCACATTTGCATCCTGTACCTTAGATTTGTTATCATTAGGGAAAATTTCATTGACCGTCTCTTATCTTGATTTTATTTGGAATTTCTACTAGGACATATAGAAATTATCAGTTGCTTCTTGCTTGGTGTTGAAGAGGCTATCGGCTTAAAGTACGTATGTGGACTCATTGGTATTTTGACTCTAACATGCAAATTTATGAAAATTGGTCAAGGGTCAGGACTAACTCTGTTTCCCATAGAAATGAGCATTGGTAATTTAAATAACAAGTGCTGACTTACTGTGGAAAATAGAAACAAATACTAAATGTGTTTACTACAAACCACTGTAAAATACCTATGGGGAAGATTAGAAAGAATGGAAATTTAAAAGACAAAAGAGTAAAAGCAAAACTCAGAATTTGCATCAAGTGAGTTTTACTTTAAGTATCACTTTAAGGGATTAAGCATTTATACTAATGATGCTGCTATTGCTGAAAACATTCTTGGAAATGCTCATCTGAAATTACCCTCAGACCCAGCCTGCTGCTCCAACTAAAGCTACTCAAGAAATTAGCTAATTTGTTTTACGATGGCACCTTGCTTTTATTCATTTCCAACTCTGTTATCCACCTTGACCATTTATTTAACTGATTCGAAAGACTTCATTCCAAATGAGCTCTTCAAATATCTGAATACGGCCTCCAAGAATGAACATCGTTTTTTTCAGTGAGAGCATCATGAGAAAGAGACCTCATCTTCGAAGGCAAGTCCCAAAGTGAACATGTATAAATGTTTTGAGCAAGGGAAGCACTATATTCTTTGTGCTATTAAAAAGTATGTTTATTATATTTTGTTCATACCTTTTAGTTAATGAAAAAGCAAATAGTGAATCAAATGAAATAATTGGAATAAAAAAACTTCCAGTAACCTCTGACTTCCCTCTTAGGGCCTTCTAGTATTTACTACACTGAATGTATCAGTTTTGATGTGACTTTAAAGTACAACTTTTTGTTAATAAGCACCAATTTCCATTGCATTTTTTCCATCATTTCCTCCCCACCAAAACAACAACAACAGCTATAACAACAACAAAACTTTGAGAAATTTTGCGGTTCTATTGGGGTTATTGTTCACCATGATTTACCTTCTACATTCCTCTTCCTGTGGCCTGTGACTTCCCCTACTTCCAATATACAGCAGTGTACTTTACTGAATTGCTGACTTTGAGCTTGACCATGTGAGGTGTTCTGGCCAATGGGAGTGAGTGGGTGAGAAAGCAACATCAGTTCATCCTTTCCTGTGTTCAGACTTGACTTTAGTTCCTTGGGTTCAGGAATGAACTGATGCAGGAATCTCTGCTTATTCCTTTTGCCTTTCTCTGACTCCAGCCCATCTTTTCTGGTTGGGCTGTAAATAAGTGATTACTATTTTACCTTGGTATAATTTGTAATTCCATTTATCTCCTTGGGCTGCTTCTTAACCCTTTTATTGTTTACCCCAAGAATACTTGCATGTGGGGCTTATGGCTGCAGTGTTTACCCTGAAGTAACTTTGCCACGAGATATCTTTAATTATTACTTTTGCATCACTCTAGTATATCAACTTTGGAAACAAAAGACATCATTCTATTTATAGCATTCTGTTTTTAGTAGTGGTATTTCCGTTTACAAAATATTATAATTCTTGATCACTGAAAATGTGAAATCCTAGAAAACATAGCATTCCTCCGTGTGATGTTAACATCGTTCTCGAGCGGGTATTGGCTGAAGATTCATTTGATGAATTCAATTTTTTTCCAAAATAGACAATTCTGATGTTCTGTTTAGAAATAACTCCAAGAACAGTTTTTATATTTTATTTTCACACTGAAAATCAGTCAGATTTGGTTCAGCCTCAAAGAGCATGTTTATGTAAAATTAAATGAGTGAGCTGCACTTCTTTGTTTCTAAATAAGAAATTAAAGGCAAAAGCTCAAATATCACTGGACAGATCTCCTAGACTAGAGTACCAATTTTTTTTTAGTCATCTATGATGTCTCAACCTGGGGGAATAGTTGGGGGTTTAAAATGAAACATAGCCTTCATCTCCAAGGCTTGATAGATGACATAGCTTCAGGGGAACTTCCAGGTTCTTTCTTGTATGCTATTCTTCCCTTTCATAGATAAAAAAACATGTTTTCTCTGCTCCATGGAATTGAGCCATTTTGTGGCTATAAAGCTAATGTTTAAGACTTGGGGCCAGGTACAGTGTCTCACGCCTATAATCCCAGCACTTTGGAAGGCCGAGGTGGGTGGATCATTTGAGGTCAGAATTTTGAGTCCAGCCTGGCCAGCATGGTGAAACCTCATCTCTACTAAAATACAAAAATGAGCCAGGCATGTTAGTGCATGCCTGTAATCCCAGTTACTGGGGAGGCTGAGGCAGGAGAATTGCTTGAACCCTGGCGTTGGAGGTTGCAGTGAGCTGAGATCACGCCATTACACTCCAGCCTGGGTGACAAAGCAAGACTCATCACAAAAAAAAAAAAAAAAAAAAAGACTTGGCTGTTGAATTGATTGTTCTGGGCTTACCTATTGATGCATAAAAGGATTTTTGAAAAGCATCTCTTAAAATTTGACTTTAGCCGTTTGGGTTGAAGATGTTTATAGCCTATTAACTGGTATTTTCATTTTAGGTAGATGATAAGTTAGGCCATAGGAATTTGCCATTTCGTAGGTCAGAATTGTTGAATTTTGGCAATTTCATATGATTCAGTCTAAATATCAAAGAATGTTAAAGTGTCAAAACATGTTTATCAAATATGATATCCCGATGCTTGCAGTTCATTTTTAATGACTGGAAATGCCCAAACCACCCTCTAGTCACAAATATTTCTCCAATAAACACAATGCACACATTTTGATCCTTGTGGAATTCTCTAAACGTTTTACTTGGATCTGGAGTTCTGGATATAATTCCTTAGTGTTTTGCCTCCCATATGTAAAAGAGGCAAAAATATTTATTACAGGATTGTTTGAATAATTAAAAACCAAGAACAATCTGCCTGTAGTTAGGAGAATGAATAGAATATTTTATAAAACTAACAAAGTGAATGAACAATAGCTACATCTATTAATTAATCTATTGTGTTAGTCTCAGAGAGATAAGGTTAGTGAATTAAAGCAACTTGATGATATGCAGTATGATACAATATATGTAATATTTAAAGACAAATAGTAATGTATATTGTTGTAGATATATACATATTTAGTAAAATAATACAAATATTCAGGGGGAGGGCCACTGACCAGAGCACAGAGGAGTGGGCTTGGGGAGGTAGCTAATATGTTTTGTTTAAAAAGATCCAAAGAAGCCCTGAAAAAAATTAAGAATTTTTTATTTTGGGGGAGAGACATAAAGATATTAATGATATCGTTATATCTTCTGTGTGTTACAAATACTTTCTAACAAAACATCAGTTTAAAAAAGCCTCTTTTAATGAAACCTGGCTTGCAAACCTATTGCCTTGTTTTGGAATTCTATTCTGAAAACTAAAAGTTGAGTATGAATTCTTTATTTCTTCTTACTTTTCTGACAAAACAATCGTACTTCACCACATTAGCAGGTGGATGCCTTAGGCTGACTAAAAGAAAGTCATCTCTGGAAATACAAAATTTAAAAATCACTTGGTATTTTCAAACACAGTACTGCAGTCACCCCATTGCATCAATTTTCTTTGAATGCAGGAGCCAACTCTTTCACTTATTCTAACCTGCCTTTTGCATTTTCCTAAGTAGATCTGAGGTTTATGAATAATCAACATCTCAGAAAGAGGAGGAAATGTTTTAGCTTGGAACTGAGGGAGAAAGTAAGCCCCTATTTCTGTAACAAGATGGTATATTTTGTTCTTGACATTTTGATGCAGTGTCAGCGGGAGAGCATCTCTGGCAAATTTAACCAAAATGGGAATTCCATGCAAATGCAGGATAACATTTCATAAATAATCTTCTATGAATGAGCAGGTCTTAGGGCTTACATAAGATATGGCTTCTTGGCTCCTGTCTCTGAATTCTGGGTGGACATCTTGAAGCTACTCTGGCCTCTAAACCAGTGTCTCTGTCAAAACAGAGGGGATGTATCAATTGGGTTATTTTTGACATCAGGCAGCCAGAGAGCCTTGGGTCAACAGGCTTCAACCCTATGGAGATTTATTGCTTCATGTTATGGAAAGCCTAGAGGTGGGGTGGTCTCTTGGGTGTGTTCCTTCAGAGGCTCAATGATGTCATTAAGAACCCAGGTTGTTTTCATCTGTATCTTCAAGCCCCCTGGGCTGGCTGCGACCTCAGGCCGGTAGCAAGACAGCTGCAGTAGCAGGAGTCTCATCTACTGAGGTCAATGTTCACGGTCAATGAGACTTTCTTAGGAGTGAGGAAATATTTTCTAGAATTTCCTAAAAAGCAGACTTTTCCTCACATCTTATTAGTCGGAGTTTGATTGTGTGCTTATTTCTGAAACATTCCTAAAAAGGCAGACAGGATTATCTTAGACTGGTTGGGCTTAGTCTTGTACCATGTTCCCAGAAGGAACATGGCTGTGCAGAGAATTAGTGGCTAACTAATCTAAGAAAGGAAAAAGCAATAGATGGTGGGTAGACAACTAGCACTGTTCACTACTGTGAACACTGGCGTGTGTCTGGGGTTATTTCTTTTACCATAATCTTCATTAGATCACTTTTTAACATGCTGCACTGCCACTAAGTGTACTAAGTAAAATGTGTGGGCTCCTAGATAATCTTTGTGATGCTTAATTTTCTGTGGAATTTGACTGGACCACAGGGTGCCCAGATATTTGGTTAAACTTTATTCTGGTGATTCTACACTTGATCTTAGCCAAAAGGCCAAGACGCAATATTCTGGGTGATTCTATAGGATATTTTTGGATGAGATGAACATTTAAACTAGTAGATTTCATAATGCAGATTCCCCTCTCTAATGTAGGTGGATCTCATCCAATCAGTTGAGAGCATGAATAGAACAAAAGGCTGACCCTCCCCTGAGCAAGACAGAATTCTCTCTGCCTAACTGCCTTTGAACTGGGACATTGTCTCTGCAGATTTTGGACTTGCCAGCCTCTATGATTGTGTGAGCCAGTTCCCTAAATCAATCAATCAATTTATCCATCCTATTGGTTCTGTTTCTCTGGAGAACCCTGACTAATGCAGTCTTTAAGTCTCCAACCTCCCTAATATCTAGCTAGTCTGCCGTAAGCACCTTCTATATAGGACCACCACTGCCCCCTGCTTGGCAGGAATTCCTTAAGTAAAAGTCAGCTATTAAAAGCAAATGAAATTACAGAAGGAAAGAAAATGTTCCTTTATATAGAGGTATTAGCTTATTTATTTCCATCATCTTAACATTTTTTTAAAAAAATTCACCTTGTTTATATTTTGGGAAATTTTTTCAGGGTACATTCACTTGCCCAATTTGAGATTTTAGGAATATCTTCAAGAATTTTCCAGAAAGTGTTTCCATTTTGGCAGCAGCCACCTTTTCTTTTTTCTTCCTGTGAGTCAGATGAGATACTTGCCACATTCCAAATTACTCATTTGCTTTGTGAATGTGCTTGTTGTTGTGGTGACCAGAAAATTTGTTGGCTGAGGGAAAAAAAAACAAACAACTTTTATTTTGTTGGGTGGGGATGGAGGGGTGGACAGAGGAAGAAGAAAGGAAGAGGCTTAAAGGAAAGAAGAGGAAATCCATGGACTATTTTGAGTCTTCTGTAAAAGGAATAGGAGAGAGGAATGCTTTATTTTGGCTCCCAGAGAAAAGTTCCCAGGACTTGTGCAATGAAAATAGGGTCACCAGTTGTGTCCCCCTTTGTCAGTTGCATACCCCTTTCCCATTTCTTTCTCCAAACACAAGTCCAAATTAAAATCCCAGATCTGTAATCTTTTTCACTGGATGCGATAAGTCTCTCCTGCTGTAGGGAAGTCTGTTCTGAAGCAGGAGGAGCCCACTGCATTTGCCATTGAGTTTTTTCTATCACGAGACGGGCCACTCTCATAGTAATTACATAAGCCACCTCCTGAAGTCAGGAACTAGAAGGAATTTCTTCAGTATTTGTTTGAAGGAGAGAAGAGAAGCAAGATATTTTTTTTCCTCTGGTTTCATCAGGAATTCTTATAAAATATAATTTAATTGAAAAAACAAAAACAACTTTGGTTTTTCCCCTGAAGTATCATTCCTTCCCCATAACTGAATTAAGGCTAACAAAACAAAATTGTAGCTCTTGCATTCTTGCCCCAGCCAAAGAACTTCAGTACCCTCCTCTTTGCTTTACTACCTCCAGTGAGAAGTGCTAGTGAACAGGTCAGGCCTGGGCCCCTGCAGACCTCTTGAAACTGCCTCTGCTACTTCACAGTGGTGCAACCTCAGTCAAATTCCTTCATTGATCTGAAATTCAGACTCCTCTTTTGTAAAATGGAGATAGTAAGAATGTCTATCTTATTGGGTCCTTGTGAGATGCAGCGCACAGTGTCTGTGACACCAAATGTGTTCAAAGTTAGATATATACAGATCTATATTGTAGTTGTTACGTGAGCTTTATTAGGAGGGCTGTCACAAAACCATAGTTTAGCACTGACTCCCTGCACCGTATGTCCTCAGGGAGTGTAATTTTGAATGCAAAACTTGTTTCAGGTTCAGTTTCAAGAAGTCATATTCATGGATGATTGCCTGAAGGATGTAGAATCCCTCCTTTCATTAAAATATTGTAAATTTTACACTTAGATCAAGTAAGACCATCAGGGAGTACTAAACCATGATTAGCTAGATACTATTCTCAACAGATCAAAAAGAGGGCAGAAAGAGGTTTTTCAGATAGCCAGGCAAAAAATAGAGGAGTTTCAGTGAAGTAAAGGAATTAATGGTATCTCAACTTCTCAATGTTTATCTATTATGAGAAGGACTGCATGTATAGTATATCTGAGAAAGGCAGGCTGATATGGGAGTTGCTAAAGGGTGAGAGATAGAAGACGAAAGAAAACAGTCTTAAAGGGCATAGTCACCTACTTTAAAGAGGAGGAAACAGGAGGATATAATAGAGGTCTTAGTGGGGTAATACATTGATTCAGAGTAAGAAGCAAACTGATAACATAATTTTACATCATAAGCAGGATCTGCTACCTAGTACACCCTCAATAACCTTCCACAAGTGACTGAATGGCACACAGATTCCTGCTACGGACTCCCTAGTATTTGAAATATAAAATTTAAAAAAGAGATTGTTTTATTTTCATGTTATACCTCTTAGGGTTGTTAATCTTATGCCCAACATTGGGTATAGAATTTTGAGTACTGCAGTCTGCAGTGTAGGCCCCTAGAATAATTTGAACATTGTCATGACATTTTTCTCAGCTATCCTTTACCACACTGAATCAAGAAGTTAATATTAAAAAACAAAAGCAATTTCTTCTCTAAAGTGAAACAGATCTAGAAAGGCAGCTGTATGTATTTCACCAGGCTGAACGCCGAATTTGAGAGAAAGAACTCAATTGAATTTTAAGTTATTTGAAGGACTTCAAGCTCATTAAAAATGTTTTAGGTTCTGCAAAAGCCAAAATCTATTTTGCCTCAAGTGCTTTTTCTCTTGGCCTTTAAACTCTGATGCAGTTGAGGAGAAATTTAATCTGCGTGTTTGTGATTCATTTACACTTAACTCATCCCTGTGTGGTTTCTCAAGAGCTAGTTGGTGTTCAGTAATCTTTGGAGCCTTTTTTTTTTTTTTTTCTAGACTGGGAAGGTGAATTTTGCCCAGAGTAAATGAATTCAAACCCCAAAAGATTAAGGTTCAGTGGGAAGCTCAGAACCTGTAAAGTTCAGGTTGATTCCACATTTACCAAAAATGTTCTTCCTCCTATTCCTGTGGGTTTCATACAGCCCTTTGCCTTGGATTTTGCAGAAGTTTGCATATGCAGGTCCCTAGGTTGATATTTGGCTATGCATTCTTGCATATCTCCCTTTCACAGCTGCTCCACCCTCTCCAGAAACAAGAGATTCTTGCTCTCCAAAGACTGACTCTACCACTACATTCTTCAACTCAGAAGTAAAATTTCCTTTTTCCCTTCCTCATCTGCCCAGGGCAAAAAAAATCCTTGATCCTAAACATACTTCCTCCCATCTTTTAATATGTTAATTTCACTTTAGAAGGTGGCCAGAATTCAGCCTCCATGACTTCTAGCCATGTGTGATAATAATATTTCCTTGTTATTCAGATTGTCCTGGGTTGGGTTTTCTCTTCCTTGGACCTGAAGGCTTTGTAATGTTCCCCTTGCTCCCCTGAATTTGAAATCCCATCAGCTTTGGTTGGGAAAGCATTGGTAGTGTCTCAGAGTGCCAGCTACTCTTCTACCCCTTCACGTTACTTTTCCCCAGATGTAGTAACTTCTCTCCACCCCTAGAAATTGTGATTTTCTTCCCCCTGCCCATGGTCTTCCTAAATTCTAAATTAATCATCTAAATTAGGTAATTATGTATTGGATGTATCCTATTTCTCCAGGGGTTCAACATGGACAATGCCCATTTTGCATCCCTTTGTAGCAGACATGGTGGACTGGCATCTCAGTCAGTATTGTTTTCTTCTTCCTTTCGGGCAAAACCCTGACTTGTGTGGGGGTGAAGGGGTCCACACTTTTACAGGACTCAGAAGTGAATCTTGATTGGTCTTAACCAATCATGATGATCCATCCTTTTTGTCTTGCTAGAGTATAGTTTAGAAAGGGACTGTGTTCCAATCCTGGCCAAAGAGATATAAGGGCTAAGTCTTCCGGGCGCTTCTGGGAAATATTTTCTCACTCTTAAAAGAGGACTTACTGGAGAAACAGTCTCTTTCTTCTGTTGATGCCTATTAATGTGTCTTAGATCTTCCTGTTTCTGGGTGTGATGTCTGGAACTGAGCCAGACATCCCATGACCCTGGGAATAGCACTTCTAAGGACAAATCTATTCACTGAGGGCTTCAGAGTACAGAGATAGCAAGGGTCTGGGACTTTCATGACATTGTTGAACCACTAAATCAATCAAACGACTCTCTCTTAGGACTTCTAGCCATGTGTGATAATACTATTTCCTTGTTGTTCAGATTGTCCTGGGTTGGGTTTTCTCTTTCTTGGACCTGAAGGCTTTGTAATGTTCCCCTCGCTCCCCTGAATGAAATCCCGTCAGCTTTGGTTGGGAAAGCATTGGTAGTGTCTCAGAGTGCCAGCTACTCCTCTACCCCTTCAAGTTCCTTTTCCCCAGATGTAGTAACTTCTCTCCACCCTGTGGTTTACAACAGTGGGGGTTATTCTTTCACTTCTTCTAACTCATCTATCTGAAATTTCTTTTCTGCCCCCTGAGCCACTAAATCAGTTCCTCCCTTTAAATCTTATCCTGCGACAGACCCTTTCTCGTCAGCGTTTGATTAGCTCCCTGTGATAGCTTGCATGAAGGATGTTCTATAAAAGTGAATTATGCTGTACTATGTTATACCGCTCCGCCCTGGGGCCCAGTAGGAATCATGGGAAACACATGAGCACAGAGGTCAGAGGCACAGACTGCAAAGGAAGCCTGCGGAGGGATGGCAACATTGCGATCCTCACTGGGACACATGGAAAAGCTCCAGTAGTCTTCAGACTCTCTAAGGTATAAGCTAGAAGTAAAACACTAGTTTATGTGACAGCCTGGGAGCCCCAGGGATGAAATGAGGAGTTTCATCACTATAGATCATAGAATTTTAAATAAGTGTGATATTCCAGAAGCTGAAATGTTCTTTGAAAACAAAACACGCCATAAAAGCCCAAGAATGAGGTCTCCACTGGATGTTTGCCAGGTTCAGGCTTTGTTTCCAGCCTTCTTCTGACTCTAAAAGAGTCCCTGGGTATGATCTGGGGCAAGTTAAGGAGCCTTGATTCCTATACTGAAAATTAGGTATAAATTTTAACTTGACCTGCCATGATTTACCTAAGGGGACACTTTATGGTCACTGTAGAGCACATACGTAGCACAAGGGTGACACATGGACGCATTTCAGGGTCTGATCACAACTTCTCCTTCTACTTCTCTGTGGCTCTTCCTGTTGCACTTCTCCCTAAGCTTTTCCAATTAATTAAGTACTCTGCTTTTTTTTTTTTTTTTTAATACAGTCCAGCCCAGGCTGGAGTGCAGTGGCTTGATCTCAGCTCACTGCAACCTCTGCCTCCCGGGTTCAAGCAATTCTCCTGCCTCAGCCTCCTAAGTATCTGGGATTACAGGTGTGTGCCACCATGCCCAGCTAATTTTTTTGTATTTTTAGTAGAGACAGGGTTTCACCGTGCTGGCCAGAATGGTCTCCATCTCCTGACCTCATGATCTGCCCGCCTCGGCCTCCCAAAGTGGTGGAATTACAGGAGTGAGCCACTGTGCCTGGCCAGTACTCTGCATTTTTAAACAATGTTTGCATTTTCTGTCTTTCTTCATTTGCTCACTTTCGGCAACTCCCTTTTAGCTTCTCCTAACCATCTTACAAGCTTCAGACCACATGCCATTTCCACCTTGAAACTTCCCTAATTCTCCCAAGAGGAAGCTTCGGAGTCATATCTGGGTCTGAATTTATCTCTGCTGTATTACCTAGGGATGGAGTTTTGGTTTCTTCCTATAAAGACTGGGGATAAAAATATTCAGGGCTGTGGTGAGACTCTATAAGTGGCACAGAGCAGATCACCAAAAATATTAGCATATTTTCATCATTACTGAAAGTGATCATTTTTTTCTTCTATTGGATCTCCGCTACAACTTCTTTGAAATTCTGTCAGAAATTATATTTTAAAAAGTTATTTGTTGTCAGGCATGATGACTCATGGCTGCAATCCCAGCGCTTTGGGAGACCGAGGTGGGAGGATTGCTTGAGCCTAGGAGTTCCAGGTCTGCCTGGGCAACATAGCAAGACTCTGTCTCTACAAAAAAGTTTAAAATTAGTCAGACATGGTGGCGTGTGCCTGTAGTCCCTGCTACTTGGGGGTCTCAGGTGGAAGGATCCCTTGAGCCCAGGAGTTTGAGGCTGCAGTGAGCTGTCTCTGAGTTTGAGGCTGCAGCGAGCTACCTCTAAAAAAGAAAAGTATTCCCAAATGATTCCCAAATGTGGACTGGCATCTCATAAACAAATTTGTTCCTGGGTGTGTGAGAAATGAGATTGATAGTTAAAGATAGTTGAGAGTGGAGATAGAGTTTTTCTGGCATTATTTTCCCCTGGATCATTTAATTTCACTCTTATCTGTTCCTTTAAGCCAGGTTGACCATTGAAACCGGTGTGACTGGAGCCCAATATGAGAGCCCTTCGGGCACCCGATCTTGTATACAATAACCTTTCTAACTTTCTGACTTTGGGCTTTCCTCCTTTTCTTCTTTCACTCTCCTTGCTTCTTTTTCTGTTCTTGGCTTAGAGCCAGCCCCTTAATCTTGGGTTGAAGTGGATTCTCCAGGTTGATCCTCACATGATCTCTTGAATGTGTTTCTGTATTTTCACTCAGTCTCTGCTTCTTGCTCCCCTGGACTCTAATGTCCTGCCTGATTAAGCTTCTGGAACCTAACCCTGGTGTAAGCCTTACCCCTCCCCACCTAGAACATTCCTTTGGAGATAACTGTATGTATTTAAAGGAACCTCCTCCCCCCTTTTAAAAAACTCATTTATACATATAAATAGAACCTTGCTCTAGACCATGTCATAATTAATGCCTCGATGCTCCACTTTTCAGAATGAGCATTGTCAGGATGGTGAGAGGAACCATTTCTCACTTACGTCAACCCTTTTCTGGCTGCCCCAAAGTATAGATTTATTTATGTATTTCTGAGATTTAAGAAGGTAAAAGTTTCCCTAATTCTTTTTTTTTTTTTAATGAGATAGAGTCTTGCTTTATCACCCAGGTTGGAGTGCAGTGGCGCCACATGAGCTCCCTGTAACCTCCGCCTCCTGGGTTCAAGTGACCCTTTCTCCTAAGCCTCCCCAGTAGCTGGGATTACAGGCATGCACCACCATGCCCAGCTAATTTGTATTTTTAGTAGAGATGAGGTTTCACCATGTCGGCCAGGCTGGTTTTGAAATTCTGACTGTAAGGGATCTATCTGTCTCAGATTCCCAGTTTTGGGAACTCACGCCTAGCCAGTTCCCCTAATTCTGTCACTAATTTTTTTGTCATCTCAGATCATCTTGATGGCTTCACATTGCTTCCTCTTTTTTCTGATCATTAGATTCCTGCCTGGGTAAAAATAGCCCTCTCTGTTCCAGGTTTAGGCATATGGGTTTGGATCTCCCAGTTTCTCTTTTGGTCCATCAAGGCCAAGTCAAATCATGACTTTGGGTCTTTGACCACACACACACACACACACACACACACACACACACACCCTACTTTGCCTGGGTTAGAACCAAAAATGACAGCACATTTGGGAACACAGTCACTCATAATATTGTTTCAGCATGGATTCCACGTGAATCTGGGAAGGCTTCATTCTGCCAGTTTTATAGTTCCAGGTCAATTGCCTAAATTTCTACTACTTCAAATCCTTTGTGATTGAATCTTAGTAATTCCTGCCTATTTAGTTTATCTGATTTAAAATGTTGAGTACAGTTTCAGGTGATGGTTTCTATCACCAGAATTATCTGAAGGCTGGTTTGGCTAATAGACTCTTGTCTTCCCAACAAGCTATCTTCATCTGTTTCCCTGGTTACTTACAGTCCTGCCTTGGATAGACTCAAAGCAAAATTACTCAAAAAGGGTACTTGCGTACTCTATCTAAACTACTGGCCTATGACTTTGCAGGAACTTCCATTAAAATACAGCCATGTGCCACGTAATGACATTTCTGTCAATGATGGACCTTGCATGTGATGGTGGTCCCAAAGGTTGGAATGAAGCTGAAAAATTACTATTGCATAGTGATATCCTGAGAATCCTGACCTTGTATAGGCCTAAGCTAATGTATGTGTTTGTGTCTTACTTTTTAACAAGCAAATTTTACAAGTAATAAAGAAATTTGATAGAAAAAAGCTTATAGGATAGGGATATAAAGAAATTATTTTTATACAGCTGTACAATGTTTTAAGCAAAGTGTTACTACAAAAGTCAAAAAGTTAAATTTAAAAGTTTATAAATTAAAAAAGTTACAGTGAGTTAGTTTATTATTGAAATGAGGAAAAGGTTAAATAAATTTGGTGTAGCCAGGTCCACAGTGTTTATAGTCTGTGGCAGTGTATGGTAATGTCCTAGGCCTTCACATTCGCTCACCACTCACTGACTCACCTAGAGCGACTTCCAGTCCTACAAGCTCTACTCATGGTAAGTGCCCTATACAGAGGCACCATTTTTTAATCTTATATTTCATATTTTTACTGTACCTTTTCTATGTTTGGATGCGTTTAGATACACAAGTGCTTACCATTGTGTTATAATTGCCTATGGTATTCAGTACAGCAACGTGCTGCCCAGGTCTGTAGCCTAGGAGCAAGGCTAAACCATGTGGCCTAGGTGTGTAGTAGGCTACACCACCTAGGTTTGTGTAAGTACTCTGTGGTGTTCATACAGTGACAAAATGGCACAGTGATGCATTTCTCAGAACATAACCCTGTCATCAAATGATGCATGACTGTTTTATGCCAGCTCCCTTCCTAATGGGCTACCAAGGCTTGCTTTCTTCTCAGTTACTTTCTTTTAGTCACCTTTGAGATGGGTGAGGTGACAGAAACAGCAAGTACTTAAATTCCCTAAGATTTTGCTCTCACCTGTTGGTGCAGGGGTCTTGCTTCTGTCTCCCAGAGATATTCCCCTAAGTGTCTTTGGGAATCCCTAGGGAGGGCCTTACACATGGTTGCAGTCCAGCCCCATCCATTTTGCTGGGCAGTGCTGTGAGACTCAGCACTGTGGTTTCTGGTAGGTAGTGGTGCTGCACTGCTAGACGCCGTGTCTGCCACAGGATGGGGGTGGAGGACTTGCGCCGCTCCACCAGGCACTGCAGGCTCCGGGACACCACCGCTGCTCTCGTCCTCAACACCCTCTGTCGGGGTATCTGTTGAGCACTAGTATCCCACTGCAGAAGAAGCAGTGGAGCTCTAGAACTGCTGAAGCTGGAAGATGTCTGATTTTAGACTGAGAAAGAATCCTCCTGTAGAATTCAGTCTGTCAAGGCAGTGAAGGGAGTCCTTAAGGGTTGGTGTGCTGCTTATGGAATTTAAAGAATGAATCATTCTTTCAATATTTAATCCAGGTCCCAAAATCCAATAGGTGGCTCAACCAAAAGACAAACTCAAGTGACAGATATTATATGGCACCCAGAATTACTGTTGCCTCGCCAACTAAAGCTTTCTATTTCATTAAATCTTTTTATAGCTGGCTTCTCGATATTTCACATTAACAAGATAGCTGTTCCATTTGTCCTACTCATTGGTTCTCCAGTATACTTGGAGATTTCCAAGGACAAGAAAAGCCTAACTCAAAAGGACTTAAACAGTGAGAAGTTTTCTTATTTCTCATTAGAGAAGGCCCTGTAGTTGGGCAGCAAGGCCATATCATGTTGCCTACACCATCTAGGCTACACCATCTAGGTTTGTGTATACTCTGTGATGTTCATACAGTGAGAAAATAGCATAGTGATGGGGTGGCCTTACCAACCAGAGTTGGCAAGTCACAGACCCTGGTTCTTCTCATTTTTTTCTCTGCCACCTTCAGCTTTTTAATTGTATCCTTAGACTAATTCCCTTCAAGGTTTCAAGAGGATTATGATGTTTACCATTGTCTGACATAGAGAAAGAAGAGGATGCTTCCTCATAGATGTCTCTATGAACAATGAAACCTTCTCAGAATTTTCCTCACTGTTCCTCCAACCCACAGCAGACTTCTCTCTAATCTCATTGGTCAGAATTGCCTCTAATGCTCATTGCAAAACCAGTTCCTAGCAAGGGGAATGGAATTAGCGTGACTAGTTTAAGGAAGCACAGCATATGTATAGTGCATGGATTGCCCAGAGAAAATCCAGGGTTAGAAATTCTGGGTAGACTGTGGAAAGCAGTTTGGAGATTTCTTAGAGAACCTAAAACAGAACTACCATTTGACTCAGCAATCCCATGACTGAGCATATATTCAAAAGAAAATAAATTGTTCTACTAAGAAGACACATGTTCTTGTATGTTCCTCACAGCACTATTAACAATAGCAAAGACATGGAATGAATCTAGGTCCCATCAACAGAGGACTGGATAAATAAAATGTGTTATATATACACACACATTGTGGAATACTATGCAGCCATGAAAAAGAATGAAGTCATGTCCTTTGAAGAAACATAGATGCAATTGGAAGCTGTTATTCTAAATATAATAAATCAATGCAGGAACAGAAAAGCAAATACTGCATGTTCTTACAAGTGGGAGCTAAACATTGGATGCACATGGACATAAAGATGGCAACAATAGAAACCGGGGATTACTAGAGTGGGGATGGAGAATAGCAAGGACCGAAAAACAAACCATTGGATATTATACTCATTTCCTGGGTGATGGTATCCCCCCACACCTCAGCATCACACAATGTAGTCATGTAACAAATCTGTACGTGTACCCCCTGAATCTAAAATAAAAGTTAAGAGTATAAAAAAAAAGGAAAGAAATTCTGGGTCATGAACAAAGTTGGCTGCACCTGTACATGACCAGCTATGGCTTGATCCTCGTGCTTCCAACAAAAACAAAGAAATGAACAAAATATTTAGTCTTTCCTGCACTCAACAACTATAGCTAAGTTCAGCAGTTGTCTTAACTTGCAGAGAAACAGAGGAACTGACAACTTTCACCTTCAAGAACTTTGGAAGAAAATGCCCCACCTCTGGGGAACTGGCTCTGGGGAACTGGGGTACTCTGGAAGGACTAAGGGTGGTCCTTCCAGGTCTGGTCAGGGACTGGGAAGTGTGTAAGGGCTGCTAGCCTCCTGGAGATTTTGTGAAGCCTGAGCTTCACTGAGTTGGAAATGGGATTCCTCAGGGAAGAGATAGAAGGAAGTCAACCTGCCGGGTGGAGAGGAAACACTTAAGTGAGCAGAGCAGAAATGGGCTCTGAGGTCTAAGGTGGTTTTTATTATATATTTCTGGTTTATTTTCAGTAAGTTCAGGGAATTTCTTGGACTTGAAAATAACATTCTTTTTTTGTACTGAAAAACAACTTTCTAAGAAGTACTAAGTATTTTTCAAATTTGACTCTCTCCTCACCACCTGTGCATTTCTACTCCAAGGAAAACACTACTTCCCTCTGCCTGAAACTCTTGCTCTATGTATTTGGTGAGCAAAGTTTGAGTTCTATATTCTATAAACTCTCAGCAGGATTTTGAGATTGACATGGTCTTTGAACATTAGGAATTTTACAAATTTCTTTTGCAATTTATAGAAGATAGGACTTGCTCACATGAGAAAGTACTGGTCTGAGTCAACTAGCTGATACCTAATAATCTTTTAAAAATTATATTCTAATCTCCTGCTTCTGCATTGGGTTTTTTTTGAACTAGTCTTCTAAGAGCTCAGAAAAATGGTGACTGTGTAATAATTATATTTTGTAAACATTAAACAGTATGGGCTTTGATATACAACAAACAAATACACAAACCATGGAATCATATCTGAATCTTGGCTTTACTCTGTTCTCACTGAGTGACATTCAGAGTTAATGAACTTGGAGCTTAGTATTTCTTATCTTTAAACTGGACACTATTCATTTCTAACACTTCCCCTGCCCTCTAGTATATTCTGTGTTCAACACATATTGGCTATCCTTCCTTCCCCATCAAATAATGTTTTGGCGACTGAACATACAATGTGTGACAAATGAAAGGACCCTCTTGATTTATAGACTATTTGCAAAGAAATATGTAAACCAAAGATATTATATATGAAAAAGAATACAATTATGTATTTATTTATCATGAATAATGTTAAAGTGGGGCTTTTATAATTTGGTGTATTCTGAGTTTTAAATCATTGAGTCAGTTTTACGGCTGAAAAAGACTTATTCTTGTCTTAACCATTCCAACACTGTGGCCAGTGTGGTCTTTCTAAACTCAAATACAATCATGTCATTTCCCCGCTGTAAACCCTTGAATGGATTCTTATTTTGCTTTGTAAAGCAAAAAACCTATTTCTCTTGTTTACTATTCTAGTAACTCCAGAGCCTAAAAAAATGCCCGGCACATGGTAAGGTCAACAAATGGTTCCTGAGGAAATAAACAAAGTCCAAAGTCCTTTTGCTGATAGACTAAGGCCCCTGATGATGGGTCTTGCCCCTATCTCCCTTTCCATTTCTTCTATCCCCATCCCCTTTTAGAAACCAGATGTGCTAAAATACTTGTGTTTTTACATGAGGACATGACAGCTACCTTCCAGGCCTCTGCCTGGGCTGTGCAATCACCTCGGGTGCTGCTCCCTGTCCTCACACTACCCTCCGAGCATGGTAACTCCTATAGATTCTTCATGGCTGTGCATTAGATGTCACTCCCACTGCTGTACGCCCTCCTCCTGTGCCCCTCAGAATGGATCAGAAGCTCCTACTAGGGACTTCCATGGCATCTCCTATTTACGATTTTATAGCACTGATCATACTCCACTGAAATTGTTGGTTGTGTTATCTGTCTCCTCCACCAGACTATAAATATTGCAAGGGCCAGGCCTGTGTGTATATATACCTAATAATACAAATTTATTCCATAAATAAATCAATGTTATGGTTCAAATCCATCATTTTATTCTTGAGGAAACTGAGGACCAGATAAGTGGGTGAACTGTCTAAAGTCACCAGCACATTGGCATCATGGGAGTGGGGCTTTGAATTAAGCTGCTCAGCTGTCCAGTGTTTCCTTGGCTGACTTGCTCTAATACGCAGCTAACATTGTCCCAGAAACTGCAGAAGAACTGTAATTGAATGTTTGAAAAATGTGGTTTAGAACTCAAATAATTACATAATTAATTCAAAGGCCAGATACAAAAGATTTTTTTTTAAATCCTCTATTATTTCAAATTATTCTTGTCACTGTTTTCCTCCATTGTCCTGGAGCTATTGAGGGAATGTGACATGATAGTGTATTCACTGTTGTTGGAGGCCTGGGTTTTTGTATGACAGCCAAGATGTAACTCCATTCCAGGAAAATCTGATGTTATCACTCAGGGTTTTGTTGCAATGAAGTGAAGACATCTTCTGCTGCAAGGATCCTAGTGGAAAAACATCCAGATATCAGATACCTTTGTTCAGCAGTGCCAACTAACAGCACACTCAGTTAAAATGAGAGCAAAGGAAAAGTGGGACGGTTAAAAAAAAAAAAAAAAAAAAAAAAAAGCAGAGGCTTTGAAATTTGAAACCCTGCTTTGAATCCTGCTTTACCACTTTGCAAGCTTTGGCATAATATTTTCTCTGAGCTTTTGCTTCTTCATCTGTAAAATGGGACTTACTGGGGAGATCATCTAAGAACTAGCATTATGAAGATCGTAATTCGGTGTCTGGCTAGAATGGGTCTTCGGCAAGTGTTAGGTCTCTTCTCTCCATTTGTAGAGATGCCCTATCGCCATCATTTTCCCAATTCAGGTATTCCTGCAGAGCAAAGATCTTCATCGGAGTGCTCAGTCTTGGAAACTAGTCAGTGTTCAGTAAATATGGGATAATTAATGACGGTAAAGGAGATGCATTGTCACTGAATAGCTAAATTCTTGCTTCAAAGAACCTGAGGTTACTGTCTTTTTTCGTCTGTTTTCTACCGGGATATGGATTGAAGATGTGTTTGCTTATGTCTTCTAGACATTACCGTTGTACCTACATATTATATACCTACATACATACACCTTCTTCAGAAAAACTGCGGTCTGGTTTTATTACTATAATAGGATAAGATGGATCTTTGTAAAAAGGATCAAAGAATCTCTCAACAGAATATGGATTTTTCCATTTTCCTTGCTCAGATGATTGAATTGGATTGATTTAAAAAGAGCGGGGGTCTTCCATGAAATGTCTCACAGAGTCACTTAGGGTCTACATCAAAATCTGGAAAAATTTGGCTGAACACCATTTAGGAATTGCTGGGGATCTTAGAAACATGGCTTTACACCTGTCAAATACTTTTCTTGGGGTAGTTTGGGAGTTTCCCTGGGGAAAATATTAATATTGACCTACTCTCTGATACGACAACTTATATTACTTTCTCCTTATGCTAATACATACTGTTTTTGGAATGTGCACTCTTGACATTTAACTATGTCCTATCTTGCATGTCCTCTAGTAACAAGGTTGTAAATTTCCAACAGGGATCAGAGCTTTACGTTGAAGCAGTACTGGGACTTCTACAGAGTAAAAAATGTAATAGTTCATTAATTGGGTAGGTCACTACATCATTTATGGGTTTTCTTTTTTTTAGCAACTCAAGAGCAAATATTCTCCCCATATTATAGATGGAGGAATAAAGCCTTGCCCAGGATCAAAATGCATATGTTGGGATTACCATGAAAATCTTGGCATATAGCTATTGTTTGAGGCTGTGGTCTTGGCAGGATTCCTTTGGGAAATGTAGTAGGCACTATAATTTTAAGCCCAAACAATGTGAATTCTAATTTGTTTCTTCTCATTTAGAAAAAATGAATGTGGAAAGGAACGCTTCTGATAAGCAATGAAACAAAGATATAATATCAAGTGAGGGGATGAAGTACAGAAAAACCAAAAGCATTTAGTAAATGGATTGAAGCTAGCCAGAATTTCACTACGTTTTAAAATGTGAGCCCAATATAACACAAAGGAATATGTGTCTTACTATGTCTTTAGTAAAGGCCATTTAACACTGGGAATCTTTCCAACAGTGTATTTCAATAACAGTAATCCTTCTTACAACATTTGGGGCATGCCACTTTGAAAGCTGATACTGCTCTGTGTCTATTGAAATTGCTCATTTGTTCTCTCTAAGGTGTGTATATGGATGACCATATAAATTATCTTCCACATTGGGACATTTTTGAGAGTGAAAGGAAAAGCCATTAATAATTGTGCCAGGACAATAGGCATAAATTGAAACTATCTTGGGAAAACTTGAAAGAGACAGAAAGTGACAATTATAGAAATATAGATTCTCACACTGTATTTAGAGGAATTGTTATTTTATATATTTATGTGTATGTATTTCGGTAACCAAATTATTTAACTTACTGTGGTGATGGAATTGAGCTGAATCATCTACACACTCTCAACCTAGTCCCTTTGTAACTTAGACCTTGCATCTGTAGGTCTGTTGCATACATTAACCCACTCCAGTACAAAGAGGATAGCAGGCCTACCCAGAGATTGCACCCATAATCTTGCTTTAATCAGTTTTGTTTGTAATCAGTTTTAGATCCTATAGGACCCTATCAGTGGGCTGTATGCTAGACTGTAAGATCAAAGTAAAAACGCGGAGGGTTCTGAGCTTTTCTGTCAGGCCCCAGATTCTAGATCTGTCTTTATCAGTAACCAACTGTGATTTTTGGCAAGTCACTGTACCCTCTCTGTGTTTTGGTTTCCTTATCTCTAAAATGGGAGTAATACTATCTGATGTGTAGACCTCAAAGCTTAGTTTGGAGGATGCAGTGAGGTGAGGTATGGGGAAGCCTTCTGGAAAGTGCTATACATAGGTGAAATGTTATCATCATAGGAAAGAAGGGGAGACATGAGATGTGAGGGGAAAACAGGGCTTTCAAATCTAGCAGGCCTTGTAGATTAGGCTTGTGCAAACAATGATGAAAATAAATACAGGGAGAGGCATTATACTCCCTTTTATTAATAAGAATGGGGAGACTGGGAAAAGTGAGGACAGGGAGTGTGGCCAGCAAGCTCTAGGTAGACAGAGTGGGAGAACATCTATAAGTTCTACTTTTATTACTATTTTCTTTAAAGCCTGGAAAGATCTCATCAAAAATGAACATGTTTGAGAAGTACCCATGTTAGACTCTGAATTCTTAGGCTGTGGGAATATACTAACTCACTCTGATTGAGAGGATTGGCTTTATTTTGCAATCCAGTAGGCATCAGAATAACATACCTGCCTTTCTTCTTGAAATTTTGTCAAGATTAAACAAAATAATTTATGTCAAATTGTTTTTGATGAACTGCAATGATGAACTATAAATTATAGTACAAAATGATAATATGGTGACTCTGTTGATGCTAGTTATTCCTGTAACAGTTATATTTATTTTTTCTTCAAAATGATTACTGTATACATTTTTTAAATTATAAAAATCAAATGTGCTTACAAAAATTTAGATGTACCAAAAGGTATAATTAAGAAAATAAAAATCAAATAGAATCCTGTTACCAAGAGATAAGAATTAACAATATTTTGGTGAATGGTCATCCATACTTTTTTGGTGTTTGTGAATAATTAAAAAAAAATCAAAACAGATTTGTTAATTTTTCACTCATTCTTTAATTTGTTCACATTTATGTATTAGTAGATAGAATGCTAATCATGTAGTTTATAATTTCTTGAGGGAATCAAACAAACAGATGATTATTATGTAAAATGAAGCATGCTACAATGGGGAAGCAGTGGGTGCTTGGGAGCATTTAGGAGGAGCTCCTTTCCTTGGCTTAGGGAGTCAAGGGAAGCTTTCTCGAGGAAGGGACCTCTAGGTTGAGACCTGAAAAATGACTAGAGGTAACTAGACTGTAGCGGATGGTGTGGTGTGCCACCAGATACCTCTTAAAGGACTGGGCCACTTATCCCGCAGGTGGCAGTAGTCTTGCCTTTGATGGCTCTTAGCTGAAGTCCTATCCAGGAATTGCCTTCTGCTGAAGGAAGCTGCCTTGCTCAAGGTTATCTCATTGCCACAGACAGGTGGGGTAAAAGGGCCACCTCCTTGCCTCGATTAGGACAATTCTAAAGGGCCATCCTAGTTCCAAACCTCCTCAGAGGTTCAGCTGAGGCCTCAGTTGCACCTCCATGGCAGTTTAACTTTTCCCTCTGCCAAATCCTGCTTCCCTTCTTCTTTATAGATGTTGTTTCCAAGAGCAGCGCCCAACAAAAGTCCTGCACAGAAACCCTCACCTCAAAAAAAGAAAAGAATGGTAATTATGGTGAGGATGCAGGGAGTATGTTACTAAAAGATGAAATGGCATGTTCAAGGCCTAGAGGTGTTTGAGGAGAGAAAGGATTTTTACAAAGTCTGGAATGTGGGATTGAAGTCAGTGGGGGAGGGACATGATTCCAGAAAGAGAATCCAGCTCTTGTAATCCATGTTTTGGAAATGGGGAATTTGGGCTTTATTGTAAGGCCAATGGGACACCCTTTAAGGTTGTACATCATGGAAGAAACATGATCTGATTTGTGTTTTAGAAGAATCATTTTGGTTGCTCTGTGGTGCCATTAATGAAAACTCTTGTTATTATGATTACTGTATGTTTTATTAGAATATTGGAGTGACTCATGACTCCTTCTACATGTCATACCTTTACAGAATGAATGACAAACTGTAAGCCCCCCAGGCAAGTCATGTAATAAACACCAGTATTGTAGCAGTATTGTAAAAACTCAAACTCTGAAGGGATTCAATCACAGCGCTTCAGTCTTTTTTTTTTTTTTAACTTGGTTTACACTGTTTTAAGTATTTAATGAGCACTAACTACTTGCCAGAATGCACTGTGCTGTTGCTGTGGAGGATTCAAGCCAAAAGGTCCAAGTAGAAGGTTGTGCCTGTCTTCTCCATTGCTCTACCCACTGTAGTGCCTGACAAATAGTGAGGGATAAATAAATAAATAAACGAAGGTGGAGTCTCAGAAACGGGCAAATTACTTAGTCCTCATGACCACAAAATGGGGATAGTAGTGGCTTCTGACTCTTCAGTTTGTTGTGAGGGATAAGTAAGATAATGTAGATAAAACACTTAGTTCACAGGCTATTTAGCAAAAATCATAGTTACTGAAATCATTCAAGGACTGTTTGTTGCTCTCAGTATTCTAGAAATAAGACCTTAAATGATTACAACCAAACTTCTGATATCAATTTCTCTTTTGTCCTCTTCACTCTGTAATATCACTTTGAAAGAAAAATGTGATTTGAAACAAGGTTAAAAGATTCATTCACTCATTACTTTATTCAATGAATTGGTTTTGAGGGCATCCAAAGTGCCGGATATAGGTTATACAGTGGGAATAGAACAGACATAATCCTTGTTCTCATGGAGCTTATAGTCTAGAAGGGAGATGTTAAAAGAAAATTTCATAAATTATAAGAACCAAAGCGGTCTGCCATGAGAGAAGATAATAGAAAGAAACTAATTTTGATGTGGGAATCAGGTAAGGCCTCTCTGAAGAAGTGACCTTTAATCTGAGAAGTAAGAGTAGGAGTTTCATTAGGAATAGAGATAAAGCACTCCATGCAGAAGGAAAACCCTGTTCATAGACGCTGGGGTAGAAAAAACTGCTTGATCCATTAAAATGATGGAGAAAAAGCCACGTGTCAGAGAGGAGAGAGATGAAGCTGGAAAGAAGGCGGGGACAGATCTTCAGGACCTTTGTTGCCACATGATCTTTCTTTATCCAGACTAAAAGGATACACAAACTGACTAAAATCTGACTGCCCTCTATTTCAGAGTAAGTTCTTGATGCCGGTTAAATAGGAGGATAGGTAAAACTGCAGTCTGAACAGTCGTATCTAAGTCTTGGGAAAAGTTGGCTGTTTTTTCCCATGTAGTCATCATGATGAATGAAAAAGCATATAGCAAAGGTGCTTAGTTGTTTGATGAGAGAACAAATATATTTGCAGAAATATACTGCATATTGTTCTACCTACATTTCAGATAGGGTGGAAATATTCACAAGTCTTTTTCTCTTTCCCTCCTGCCCAACCCCCTTTTTTTCTTGCATTTGTTTCTTTCAGCAGAAATAATCAATGAGAGTAGGGGACAATTTAGAATCAAGATGCTGCGGTGGTTTCCGAGGAAACACAGGAGAATTTTGGGTGCCATAAGTGTTTGGGTAGTGGCTTGCATAATGGATTTGCTTAGAGAGGCGTCTCTCTCAGTGATTAGAACAACCTGTGTTCTGGAATACAGTATTTAAACAGCGAGATTGGCATTGTTATCTTCCAGGATGGTAAAGGTTTAATTAACATTTGAAAATGCTTTGAGATCTTTGGATAAAAGTGTTCTGGAAACATGAAGTGTTATTATCTTTGGAGTGATATAGGTCATGTGACACAGGAAGTGGCTTTGAAGGAAAGGAAAACCTTTCATCAGGCAAACTCCTTAGGGTGGTTTGAGCCTGTTTTGAGTGACTCAACATGCCCGTGTCATCTCTCCCTAGACTGTGAATGAAAGGAATAACTTGGCCTACAGCTTAGCAACTGCCACCATCATTAACCGAAAAATTTAGTAAGCTTGTATGTTAAACACTCTACAAATTACGCAGAATCCTAAAGTATTTAGCACAGTTATCCTTTAATAAGCATTGAATAAATATTAACTTACTTTTTATTATTAGCTGTTACTGTTATTATATTATAATATTACTTGTTACTATTATTGTTATAGTTGAAGACCTCTGGATTTTCTCTGAATTTAATGCCATTTAAACAAAGAATTTAGTATTCTTCAGTGATAAACCAACTTTACTTTCATTTTCGAGACTTGGTAAAGAGCAAAATAAATGTAAACTGTCACTGTAGAGACCATAATGTGAGGGCTACAGATAAGGCAGGTTTAGTGTCTGGAACCTTTCCTGGAAGATTGGCTACTTAGTCTTTCCCTTTCCCAGGAAAAAGGACCCAAAGCTGAAATTAGGTTTCCTAACTTTAGTTCCTTGATGGTTCCCCAGGGTCTTCAGTAGACAGGATTTCAAAGAGAACACTTTAAAGTAGTTCCAATTTATTTAAGAGTAGAAGGGCCGAAGGATTTCATCCTGCTCCTTCTATTAACTTACGTGTCTTCATAATACTGCCTGGAAATGTGGAAGATGGGACAGGGATTGGAGTGGAGAACAGGAATATGGTTCATTTGAAAAAAGTTTATTTTTGAGGAATATATATGTTAAACCAAACCTGTCCATGTGTATTCGTGAAATTAATTTTGCCAGCTAGATGACCCAGGGTCTTTATAAATATACAAATTTGTCTCAAACATTATATATATACATGCACACATACATATATTTATTTATGTATTTTTTACAAAGCAAAACTGCTTTTGAAGAACATAGCACAGGAGGGAAGGAGAGAGAGGGAATCAAGAAAACGGTGTCTGGCAAGAGGCTATCGACAACCGGCTAGGGAGTCTAAGGGTGCAGGAGAGAGCGGGGAGCATGCTGGGAAGGCGGCTGCCCGGAGCATGCTGGGATCGTGGCTGTCCGGGGCATGCTGGGAAGGCTCCCAGAACTGCTTATCCGGCTCCTGAGGGTGAGGAAGGTACCCCCAGGCGCAGGCACACAGTACAGTGGGGTCAAGCATCTAGCTGACCTAATTAAAAGCTCATTACAGCAGCCCATCCCCATTAACAGGCTGACCCACGTGCAAATCTATTAACACAGGAGTCTTCTCTGCTTCCCAAACCAGGAATCCCAGCCGCAGCCCCGGGGCCTGGAAACTCCGGCCAGTTTATTAAAGTGCCTTCCCCGCCTGTGACCATCAGGTACAGTTTCTTCCTGGATTACTTCACATTCCAGTAAATTAGTTTTATCCGCTCTGAAACATTTTAACAAAGAAAGCTCTCTGGTCATCACATGGGTAAAATAACAAGGGATAAAAGAACGTGTACTTCACCTAATCAGAAAGAACGCTAAATCTTTCTTGAAAATGCAGCCTTTCCTGTCCCGCCACCCTTTTCATTTATCTTAACGCTGGTGGGATTTTGAAATTTTCGTCCATAGTCAGACTATGGTACAGGTCCTCCTTTCCTTGTATTTTATATAATTGTTGCCGACCTCAGAAGGTCTCAAAACTTGTTAAGTATAAAGTTGGTAAATGATACTATTGTTTGGGAGGTGGAGGTGGGGGTGAGGGTGGGGGTGGGGGTGGGGTGGGAGCAGGGGGTTTATCTAGGAAAAAAGAAAAAAAAGGAAAATGCACCCTAACCAGGCTCAAATGAACTGAAATGGATCAAAGTAAACAGAGACATCTAAAAGCTTTTGTAAGTTAAAAGTGGCTATCTGTTGCAGGTCTTGCCTCATTAACCGCTGATTGAAGCTCTGCTTCGCCCTCTGGGATACCTAACACCCCAGGCCTATCACCAGATGAACCCGGCTTAGGCGCTCTTGCCTTTCCCTGTGTTGCTTTGCACAGCTCCTTGACCTCAACCTTCTTACAAATGTTTATCCTTCCTACCAGGCAAAGGGAGAATCTTACCGGGAATCTCACTTCTAGCCAATGAGGAATTTTCAGAAAAGCGAAATGGAAGGAATCATTTTGTCATCTCTGCAAATCTGTATTCTGAAAGGTAGATGCACAGCTGTGGTGTTTTAAATAAGCCTCTACACAACATTATGTAGGGGAAAGAGTCCACAGTTTGTTTTTCCCTGGGTGTCGCCTCATTTTCATGTGTGAATGGTGAAAGGTGGTGATTAGGCCATATGCTTTAAGATATAGCTATCTGTTGGCCCCCATGGTCCCAGCCCGTCACCAGGCCATTCAGCTGGGACAGGGAGCTGAAACTGAGAGGCTGTCTAGGAAAGGCAGAGAGAATGGTAGAAGGGGAGATCTGGGGGAGGAGGGGAGGGAGGAGCAGGGCTCTTTGAGTAGGACCAGATAGGTCTCTGTGTAGAGTAATATTACAGCTCTTTCTCTCATAAACAAGCTGCATGCCTGCTTCTAAAGACCCATCTGGCATAGCTTTGAGAATGGCAATAATTACAAGCTGATGATGGACATGGAAAAAAAGCCCCGCTGAGCTAACTCATAAGGAAGTACAGGCCAGGACTGCGGGGAAATTACAGGCTGAAAACCTTTCTAGTTTAGGCCTTTTGGTGTTCTTAATCACAGACTTTAAATGTTGTAATAAACACTGTTGCATTTTATTGACCAACTCCCATGACAGGCAAATCTTTTTCATTTTATTTTATTTTTACCATTTGCTCTTTGGAAAGCTGCTTGGTAGTATCTACCTGTGCCGTGCCAATGGGTCTTTTGCTTTTCTGTTCGTAGGAAAATTAGGAAAACAAGAGTGACTTTTTATTTAGTTCCCAGAAATTTGCAAATTTTTTTTCTAAATTGTTCTCTGTGTTCTGTGGTTCAGACAGACTTCCAGGCTCGGTGCTTAACTTATAGCTGTGTAAGATAATGGTCTGGTAGTTTCAGTCAGGAAGATTGAAGAGGATTACAAAAAGAAAAACAAAGAGTCAACTTGGGAAGATTAATCTATGATTCTATTCTGTATCATCCAATAGTGTTTATGATATAAAAACAAGTA
The DNA here is from genome assembly GCF_001604975.1 of Cebus imitator. Lineage (NCBI taxonomy): Eukaryota > Metazoa > Chordata > Mammalia > Primates > Cebidae > Cebus > Cebus imitator. Next base: position 911,833 of record NW_016107722.1, on the reverse strand, counting down.
AAAATCCAAGCTAAATACTATATTGTTAGATTAATGGAATGGTAAGTCCTCGTCTTGTTTTAGAGATAGATAGTCCTTATTTCAAGGATGGATTTGATATTGGAAGGACGATCCTTTTCAAAGTTTTGGAGCTTTTACAAGTAGAACTAAGACATTTTGTCCTCTCAAACATTTTAGACCACTTAATGGAGCAAATACTTTTAGGAAATTATCCTAAGAAGAAGAAAATGGAAACACTGGAAATGAATTTACTTCCCTGAAACATTATTAACCTCAAAATACACAGTTTAAATGTCATAGCAAAGGAAGTCTTCAATATAGCATATTACCAGTTGCTGTTATGAGTTTGACACTGTAATGAGGAAATTTATTCTAATTTAACATATGCTATCAGTCTCCATGAAAAGAATTTGATGTTCATTTTATACATTTTAAAAGTTTGAGGTTAGATATAATGAAGAATCACATGGATTAGGATTTTTATTGATCCTATTAACTTATACAAGTATATTCTTGTTCAAAATATACCTTTTTGGAATTTAAAGCAGAACATGTAAAGTTGGTTATTCTTTAAAGCACTAGATACTGCTTCTGGAACCATATTTTCAAGTGTTTCCTTCTGTGCCACAATTTCTTATTCATATTCCTTAAAGACTTGTATTTTATTCTTTGTGTTTTGTATACAGTCCTTGCTATCCCAGATGGATTATTTAGTTCTATCCTTTGCATTTGATTACTTGTTCAAGCACATAAAGTTTTGGGGTCTATGAAGTTAAAGTAATGAAATGGTTGTGCAATGGAAATTTACCAATGTAAACTTAGTCTCTTGTCCTTTCATAAGCATTGCTTTACCTGAAGCTCCCTTGTCAATGAGAAATTATTTCCTTATATCTGTCTCTTTTCCTGTACAGGCTAGAATTGTTCCTAACAAAAGAAGCATGAATTGGTGAAAACTATATAATAAATACAAGACTATTTGTCTAGTTTTCATTAGGTTGCTGAGTGAAAAGCCTTAATTCCTCTCTTTTCCCAAGGTACTCGGATATCCACGAAGTCCTCCTCATCTCGCACTATCATTTCTCTCACTGGGCACAATCCAGCTTTAAAGAATTCAACACTTACTGGTCTTCAGAGGACTGTCAGCAATGACAGCAACCAGGGATGCTGACATGTCTTGTTGTTTACAAAGGATGAGCACAAGGCCTTTTGGATGATTTGATAAGCTCTGCAACTCCTCTCTCACTGTTTCTCACCTCTCTGGACCAACTGCCTTTGTGTGGTGAGCTAAAGATGCAAATACTAAAACTTGATCTAAACACCGACAAGTCAGCAAACACAGCAGCAAAGATAAAGCTGCTCAAGGCTATTGTGTAAATTGTGAAAACAGAAACAAGAATATTTCAGTCCCTAAATCCGTATATGCAGATCACTTAAAATTGGATGGAAAAAAATCCTGGAATAGCATTAAATTCACATATTATTATTATAGCCTTGAATATTTAATCTGTTTCTCACATTAGCATCCTTCCACTTCTCTAGAAAACCCAATCAATGTTGTAGTTAAACTAAGTAAAAAGATTTTTTTTAAAGTATCCCGATTATACTGTTTCCTATTTAGGGAATTCAGAAATGTCTTGGAAATTATGCAAATGCACATGCTTTTCCTCATTCATACTTTGTAAAGTAAAAATTTCTTTTCAGGAAGGGGACCCTGGGAAGTTGGACCTCCTTTCTCCTTTTCTTTGCCTTTCAGTGTTGAACACATGGAAGAAAGGAAGGTTTCATGTGTTTATATTGTATTTGGTTCAATGCTTTTCTTAAATGATATATAAATATAACTCCACCAATGCATAGAGTTTAGGGGTATTGTCTTTCTTAAATTCTTTGTAATTGATTGAGACAATACTGTTTATCTTCTAAAGGTGTCAGACTATTCCTAGAAATGAGCTCTTGCAAGGTATATGTACAAAAGATTTTTACAGTAGGCTTTTTTGCTCCCCGTGCTATCTGTCTTACAGAAATGTGATTGCTGAAAATATGTGTATGCCACAGTCAACAAAGTGCCTTTTTAAATATTAGCAACTTAAAGCCCACATCAATCATGAAACTATAGCTTGACGTTGACAGTTACAGAAAGGGATTTCATTTTGATTATGAGATAGAATCTTATGAGAATTGGTCACTGCTGACAATCTGGTCCACTCTTTCTGAACAGTTTTCATAAGAAATATGCTTAATCTTTACCAAAATATCTGGCTGTAGAATTAGCTCCATTTCTAAATCACTACTTCCTAGTTACTGACTCTCAGATTGCTGTTAAAAATGGCTATTCCCTTTTCACAGGTGGTGAAACTGAGATTTTCAGATCCATGCAGCTTTATGAAATATATTATGGATGAAATATCAACCCACGTCTATGTGCTTCCAGGTAAGTTTTCCATTTTGCCACACTCTGCTGTGAGCTTAGTCTGAAGGTGGAGTTCTAACTGGGACACTGAGGACAGAAGGGCCCATTAATTGAGACTTTGAACGTGAGAAACAGTGGAATGCAAAATAGCATGCTCACAGCTGTTTTCAAGCAATAGCACTGTCTAAAACCACTGGGAATGAATAGACCTATGTGGCTAGAAATTGATGCAAAGGAAGAATATTCACTCTGGGTCAGTTTTTGAACCTGTAGAATTAGCTAATATTGTTGATTTTGCTCATGGCTGCCTCTCTGGTATGTTGGAGGCAATTTCCATCTTCCTAAACATGTTAAATGCATTTTGTGATTTTAGCAGGCTAAAGTGTTAACTCTTGTTTAAATATCTATATTTAGCATTACTCATAGAAGTAACACAATTACCTTCTTTTCCATACAGAGAGATTGACTTTTACAGAAAAGTATTCAAGGAATTCATTGGACCATTATGTTAGGGACACTTATTCATCAATACCAGATACAGAGTTGATAAAGATTTGTGCCCTTATGGGATGTACTATTCATATACTATTATTATTGTGGCCTTGAATATTTAATCTGTTTCTCGCATTAGCATTCCTATCCACATATAGATTGGACTTACTAGTGCAATTTCTAGCAAAATGAGAATGTTACCAGTAATCATCACACAAAGAATGTCATGGTAAATCAAGGCTCAGAAAATGATATGCTACCTAAGGGATGTAGCACTGTGCTTCTACCCTGCTTCTTTTCAAGCCCAGTTACACCAGTTTCTCTTATTGTTTCTTCTTTAGTCTGGCTGTGGCATTCAGATATTTGTTCAGCTCCAGGTTTTGTTATTTCTGTTTTTTGTTTGATTCTGGCTTGAGCTTGTGGGGAGTAATTGTGTAGTTTAAGGTCCTTCTGCATCTAGCTCATCTTGAATCCATGTGTCATTTTCATGACTGGGTTTTGAAATTTCTCAAATAAATGCATTGGTCTGCCTGCCTAGCGTTTGCATATTTCAGGCCTCTATCTGCAAAGAGAAGAGGCCATGAGATCTGCTAACACGCAAAAAGAAGATAAAAGCTTTTTAAAAAATGCCTTCTTGCACACAGGCCTGCTTTATAATAAACCAGAGCAGTGCAGGAATTAAAATGCTGTTGAAATGCCAAAGTGTTTCTGCCCTTTTATTACATCTAGGGTGATGAGGTCATGGCTTACTGTTTAGCTTATATGGTACAATTAAGAGATTCGTTTCTTAATGTGATTCATCTCAGGAAGAGTTGAGTCAGAAAAGTTTTAGGGGAGTGGCAAGACTTATATGAGGAGATTTAGAAAAATTATGATTTTCTTCTGGAAGTTTGAGTTCATTTTTTATTGCAGGTAAGAATGAGGAGAGCTGTAATGAGTCTGTCTTGGATTTCTGAGTAACAGGGAGTTGTTGTTTTGAGACAGGATCTCACCCTGTCACCCAGGCTGGAGTGTGGTGCTATGACCATGGCTCAGTGCTGCCTTGACCTCCTGGGCTCAGAAGATTCTCCCACCTTAGCCTCCCAAGTAACTGGGACCACAGACAAGTGCCGCCATGCCCTGCTATTTTTAAAAAATTATTTGTAGACGCAGGGTCTTGTTATGTTGTTCGGGCTAGTGGAATTTGATTACTTAATGCTAATAAGGCTAAAGAGGTGCTTTGGGTTTTGGCTTTTTTCTCCCCCTTTGGAATTAGGGCAAAAAAGTGAAATAAATATTTATTTTATTAAGATATCATTATATCTTTATGTGTAGACATGTTTAAATAAAATAGTATCTCAGATATATAATAATATCTGGCCAGGTGTGATGGTTCACGCTTGTAATCCCAGCTCTTTGGGAGACTGAGGTGGGAGGATCACTTGAGGCTAGGAATTTGAGATCAGCCTGGACAGCATAATGAGACTTTGTCTCTACAAAAAATAAAAAAAGTTTAGGCAGACATGGCAGCGCACACCTGCAGTCCCAAACACTTGAGAGACTGAGTTGGGAGGCTTGCCAGAGCCCAGGTGTTGGAGGCTGCAATGAACTATCATTGCACCAGTGCACTCCAGCCTAGGTGACAGAGCG
>NW_016107722.1:902887-907250 GCF_001604975.1 Cebus imitator | reverse complement strand
ATATATATATATATATATATATACACACACACACATATATGTATATATATACACACAAAAATGTTTATTCATATAACCATGTGATGTATATAACTTTTATATTTTGTATATGCAGTTTTTTATTGTACTGCTTCTTTGTCAATCCCTGATTGAGTTCTTTCAAATATAGCATTTAACTTTCTATTGCTGAAAAAGAGGTAGTTTCTCCATTTAGTTACGGTGGCAGTTCTCAATCACAGTCAACCCCTTCACAAGTATGTGACAATATAAAAATGTTGATAAGTAATGGATCAGGCCATCTGTATTATTTTATAAAAGATTTATTCTTGGGCCTCTGTTTGGACAGCATTTATTCCAATTCTTTCCTTCACTGCAAGTTGTCCTTGATTATGATTCTCAGCTTGGTCTTTTATCCACAGCCAACTTTTAGTGAAAATTCCTAATTTCTGTACTGGTTAGTTTAATATAACAAATGTTTATGAAATTCCTGTGCTGTTTAAGACACCCTGCTGGGTACTCAGGATCATTTTTGGAGGGATTAACTACTGTCTCTGTCCTTTAGAAGGAGATGGAAAATTTTGCCATAATGAATATAAGTCAGATTGGGATAAACACTATAAAAAGGGGTAAGAAAGTATCACATGTACCCTGAGGAGAGAGGAATTTATTTTGCCTAGGAATCTGGTAAGGGTTGCTAGACTTGGTGACATCTGAAATTAGTCCTTAAAGGAGAAACAATATTTTAAATAGATGAAGCGGGAGAAAACATGCTAAAGTTGCAGAAGTGTGAAAGCCCATAATAGAATCAAGGAAAGGAGAAAGATCTGTTTCGACTTGAGCATTAGCTGTGTGTGAGGTGTGTATGAAAAAGTGGAATATTTTCAGCTCCTGAGGGACATTGAACATTATGCTAAGAAATTTGGACTTGATTAATAAAAGAAAACAGAAAGCTAGTAAAAGTGTTTGGAGTGAGAAGGCACGCTATGATTATAACTGTACTTTAGAAAGGTAACTATTCAGGATGTTAAAGATAACTTGGGGTAGAGAGAAAGCAAGTGGAGACAGGGATCCATTGGCAGGCTATTATAATAATCCAGGTATAGGTGAAGTGATGTAGGACAGTGATAATAAAAGCAGAATTGAGAGACATTCTGAGTCTAGAGCTGGATGTGGTGGGGTTCAGAGATATTCACAGATGACTCTGAAGTTTGTAGTTCATATAGTTAATAAATGAAGAAACCATGAACTGAGAGGAAGCAGGTTTGACGGAGAAAACAATGAGTATGTGTGACGTTTGTAATACACTATGATTATACATGTCATTTCTTTCTTCATTTGAACTAGATTGTTACAGCCATTCTTTTTGATTCCATTATAGAATTATACCCTATTTTGCTTTAAATGTAGGATCCTGACAGTTTCTGATTCCTCAAAAGAGGGGAAGAAAAGTTATATCTCCTCTCTACTACTTCTGAATACATTCCTGTTTACTATAATCTCAATGTGCCTGTGAGGAAGATCTTGAGCCCTACTCAAGGTAGACTCTTTGACCTAACTCCCCTTTTTCTGGCCATGCTCCTGAGGTTGAGACAATTAGAAATCCTCACTAATGCTTATAGGATTCTCAGAGTTAGACAGAACTGGCCTTTGTCAAGGTAAATTGGAGCCAAAGTGGATTCTTGGATCACGTATCTCCTGCCGGTTACGAAGCTGCCAGACCCCGTCCCAGTGGGTGGAAATGGACACCAGCCCCCGAGGAAGTAATGGCTGTACATGGGCGTCTGCCACCGCTGCTGCTTCCTCTCCTTCAAGAGGAAGGAAACCGTGGGCTTTCCTAGGCATTTTTCTTGTTCTCTTACACAGGGGAACTGAAGAGTCTTGGCCTTTGGAGTTTGAATAGTGAATCTAAGGCTGGAGGGGTTTCCAGAGAGCAGACAGTTCCTATCTCTGAACTGTTGTTACTTTCTTCTTCCACCCCGCTTCCTGTGCTGTACAATTCATTCTATTGCCAGACTTTTAGTATATAGTGTTAGCATGTCTTAATGGAGAGCCTGGAGTTGAAAGCCCCTGTAAAACTTCTAGGCAGAGAAACCTAAATGGAAGGGAGGAATTGTGCCACTGTGGTTTCCTCCTGCAAATAAAATGTAATTTGTAAAGATATTCAAACTTCTTTTTTTCTTTACCAGATTTGTACACCATGTATTCAATGACAAGTCTTCTTGAAAGGTGGTGAGAAGTGTTACTAAAATTCCAAATATCTACTTCTCATCTGATAAAAGCCATTCCGATGTTTGCAGTATGAATTTGTTTGCAGTTAGAATTCCCCACATTGAATACAAATCCCAATCCGCAGATTCAGCTCTGAATCTCTGGAAAATAGTGTGCAATGGGTAGATCGATCCAATTAGACTGTAAATTTAAGGCACCATGTGCTTTATCTGAGTGAGCATTAACAATTTATTCAGACCATTTTGCATCCCTTTTCCCACCCAAGCAAATTGAGAACACTACATTTGCTTCTTAATTTTTTTTCCCTTTGTGTTATAGCACAAAATCATTTCTCCAGTTCCAGTTACTTTGATGTTTGCAGCAGCAATGATTAAGAGAAAACACATCTTCAAAAGAGGTGGAAATATGGTGAGCCTTTCCCACTGATAGTAGCTAATGAGCATATATTAAACAACTACAGGATACCCAGCACATTGATGAGTGCTGTGTGGTACAGAAAGAAACAAGCCCCTTCGTAGCTCACTGCAGACATATCTGAGTGAGGGAAGAAAGGGTTTGGAGTCCAGGAAAGGGAAAAACTGTATCATCATCTCATTGCTGGACTCTGATCCCTTAAAGCCCAAGTTGCAGGGGAAATGGTCAGAAGAAAAGCATATTTTCAGCTTTTTAGAGACGCTCCCATTTTAGAGACAGTCCAAGATGGAGATAGTAGGAGGGGAAAGTTAGATATGGGACGGCCAACTAATTTATTTGCAATAGGCTGGTTTCAATTCTCCAAAGTAGTGAGTTTGAGGGCAATGCAGTGCAAAAGACAACTTATTTATTTCATGTTAGGTTATAAGCAACCTTGAAAGGCAAAAATCCTCCTTTTTTTGATTTTTTAAAAAACCCTCCGCAGTATCCTCTCCAAAGGCAGCAGGTTAAGTGGTAGGGTCCAGCCCTCAAAGAAACTGCTTTTCTCCATTCTCCACACATTTCCATAGACTCTTGTAAGTTGAGAGACAAATCCTCTGTCAGACACATTTTCCTTGTCAAATCATGCCCATCCCACCTCACCGACACTGATAGTCCTGGGAGCCAACTCTGATGCCAACCTGTGTTGAACTCCTAGATGTGAGTGCACTTTCTTGAAGGGCAGGTTGGGCTAAAACGTGACCTTTGGGAGCTTTGAGAGGTGGGAAGAAGAGCAGAGGGCTGCCAGGGAAAGAGAGATTTCCTGGTTATTGCAATAGGGAGTCTGTTTACTTGCCTTCAAGGGTCACAGCCATCTGAATGGGCTTCTCTGGCTCTGCTCTTGGGTTTGATTTCAGAGAACTTGGTCCTGTGGAATTCCACTCCCCATCGACCCTCCCCTTACTGTTAGGTATAGGACTTTTATTCCACAGTTATGACTCAAGCCTTCCTGAGGAACACTGCAGCTTTCTTGCAGGAGCAGCAATTGGAAAGGCTGTTTTAAGTGGAGTTTACTGCTGTTGTATAAACCTTCATTTAAAATTGACTATAAAGTGTTTCTGAACCTGCCAAACATGCATTAAAATATTTTGCTCCATTTATGCCTATGTGTAACATTTGGTTTCTAAAAAGCTTTAATCAGTAATCTTCAAGTAGGAAGTTATTCATCTTTATTGCCAGTCGGTTCTCAGTGGTGGTCGTGGCAACAATCTTTTTATTGCTTCTGTGTTTAGTTGTTCTTTGACATGATAGAAGTCAGCTGCAGTTCAATGAGCTCACTATTTGTGCAACTTAATTGCTTGCTTCCTTCAATACATACTAAATTTTTCCTTTTATGAGCAGGGCTGTTGGAAAAATTAAGCTTAAGGATATAGCCATACACTGTTAATTAGCCTCCTTCACAAACACATTAGTAAAATAGGTCAAATAACTGCTGAGTGCTAAGTGTACTGTTACTAAGGTCCTCCTCGGCCGAGAAGTGAATCCTGTATTAAGTGGACAAATATTGAAGCATTGGGTATTTTCTGGAAGCCATGATGACATAAGAATAATGCTTTATAACAGTATTCTCTGCTGCATCATCTCCTATAGGCTGTATGTATGATTTGACTTTATTTGGCTCTACCATGATTTTAGCTTATTTCATTATGTCCATGTGAAAAGAAATAAAATTTTTCTTTGT
>NW_016107722.1:883987-902827 GCF_001604975.1 Cebus imitator | reverse complement strand
TTGCTTTCTAGGTTATTGCTTCTTTTAAAAGGGGGACCCAAAATTCAACTTTCTCTTTTAGTAGTAACCACTGCTGTTAGTTTGATTCACAATTCTTAGAAAAATCTGGATATTTTAAGGATGTATAAATGCTTGTGATGAGTACAAAAATATGCTCAGTGAAGGAACTAATCTATCAAAATAGATTTATATAGAACTCTTATAATTCCTCCCCATGTCAGGATTATATTCAGATGGAAAATCACTTTAATTGCAGTGGTGAAGGGCAGATTGGAGCTTTGCCAGCTTGACAGAAAATATTTTGAAGTTTATAGACCAAAGAAAAGAAAAAGAAAACATGAGAGTTCCCGGATTTGGCAGAAGGCAGGAAAATGTCAGAGTATAGTTTATACTTTTAGAAAGGGGAACACAAATGCAAAGACAAGTAAAATGAGAGAATGTGCCAGATAGAGCTAAAGGTGGACATTTGTGATCTCTGTCCTCTATCTGCAGTTCTATGTTTAGCCTTTAATTGGGAGTTAGTGAAGAGAAAAAGGAATCTCAACATCCCCCCTCAACTAAATGCTAAACCAATAAACACACTAATTTCTTAAAAACTATTAGTTACAATCTAAATCTTGCAGATACATAGGTAGAGAATCCATATTTCTAAAATCATCTGTTCTGATAAAATCACTACCAAATTTCAGTGGGGTCAATACTCTTCCAGTGTATTTGTGCCTCCTGACTTGGGTGTATTTTCTGCATTAAGATTAGTTATTGAAGAGCTTCTTGCAACACCTTTTTTCCAATGTTGCATGAGAATATCAGTGAATTGATGATATTCTGAATAGAACTGATGTTGAAATGGTAAACTTTGTGGATCTTACTTTGCCTACCTGCTAAAGAGGGGTAATGACCCTTTGCCAGCCTACACTCCAGGGGATTGTTTAAAAAAAGTTGATTAACCCTTGTCAGGAGCCTTAAGGCCAAAGCGTTTTCCCTGTACCTTACTGTATCACATCTTGATGAAGATTGCAGGAACGATTTCATATTCATTAGTTGTGGGTTTTTTTTTTCTTCTTCTTTCTTTTTTTTTTAGACAGATTCTTGCTCTGTCACACAGACTAGAGTGCAGTGGCATCATCTCAGCTCACTGCAACCTCTACTTCCCAGGTTCAAGTGATTCTCCTGCCTCAGCCTCCCAAGCAGCTGGGATTACTGTCATGCACCACAACACCTGGCTAATTTCTGTATTTTTCAGCAGAAACAGGGTTTCACCATGTTGGCCAGGCTGATCTCAAATTCCTGACCTCAAGTGATCAGCTCATCTCGGCCTCCCAAAGTGCTGGGATTACAGGAATGGGCTGCCTCACCTAGCTAGTTGAGGGTTCTAAAGGTTATTCTCTCTTATCTTTTGCCTGAATATGGCCTAAGATGCAAATGGCAGATTGTTGACACATGGAAAATAGTTGAACCATCTGAAAGGTTAAGTATAGGAAGAGGGGCACTGCATTTCCACAGGCCTGTAGATACTCTGGTGCCTATCGTTTTTGTGCTGGTCCACAGACTTCAGGCTGGAGGGAAGGGAGACTAACTTTTGGTGAAGAGGAGCTGCTATGAATCAAAGTCAAGGGATTGGGTTAACGCTTTATTCCTGTCTAATCAATTACAATGACAAATTTCATACCTTTGGAAAGTTGAAAATACTTGTCGAGAAAAGAAAAAGTGGAAGTCTAGGATTGACAGGTATGAGAAAATAAAGAATTTTGGAAACTTTCTGTGGCATTTAGTCTTGGTAATCATTTTTTGGTATTCTCACACAGAGCCCTATTGCCAACCTGCCTGAGGCAAATTTGCATGTGATAGGTTTAACTTCTTTTATTTTAACTTGCCTTTAAAGTAGCCAAACCTTTGCCTCAGCGTATGTTGGGTTGTGTTAACCCTTCATGAATTGACAGTGTGGTCATTTCATGGATTCGTCCACTATGGCTGTAGCTTTTCTACCAGTCATTGGTAGACTAATCAAACAAATCCCGGAAGGAGACCTTGGAGCCACGAAAATACTTTGTACAACCAGCAGGTGGCACTGTGTATACTACAGTGGTGAAGAAACTGGGTTATAGGAGGCAAAGATGAAAGGGGAAGAACTGGGATAATGAGATAATATAAGCTAGCCTACAGATCTTTGGGAGGTTAACAGGCATCTTAGAAAACTATAAACCGGTCTCCGAATGTGGAAGGCTGCCATGGATTTGCCTTATAAGAGCATTTCTCTGATTTTTAAAGTCTTTCCAGTGATACAATTGATATCTGCTTAAATTCTACTTATATGCTACTGCCCTGAGTTGAAAAACAAACCTGAACAGAAGATTTTTAGGTAATTTTACAAATAAACATTTACACATGTTCTAAAACTTCAGCATGTAAAATAGGAACTCAAGCCTGGTGTATATAAAATATAAAAAAATCACATTTCATGCTTAGAGAATATTATTCGCTAAGGAAACAGGTTAATTTGATTTATTGTATTAAAGAGATAGTAAGGACATTTTCTTGACCTTCATTAGCTTCTGCATTCTTTGTTGTTTATGACTCTATTTTCTTTAATAATTCATTTGAAAGAGACTTCTGTAAATCAACTTTTAGGACATACTTTTTGGGGTAAATTTTTGCTTCTTTGGAAGCTCATGTAGTGATTTATCTAGGTAATCAAACTGAATTCAGAGATGGCAACAATTATTTACTTTCAAGTGAAATCTTCCTGCGATGGAAGGAAGTGTCCATACTACCACAGTTCTCTTGTGAGGGTTGGTGTTTGTTTCTTTTTTCCTGAGCCATCAGAAGAAAACTTCTTTTGTAGCTTAGACCAGAGGCAGAGGCAGGTCCTGAGAAGGAAATATAATTCCTCTCAATAAACATTTCCTAAGCTAAGGCCTCTTGGGAACTCAGGCCTTTCTGCAGAAATGTGGACTTCTCTCCCTGACAAATTTATGCTCTCTGGGGGCAGATGTTTGAACTACTTTTCCTCTCTGCCTCCAGGGATACAAAACAATTGTGTCCACATGTGGGTGGAGTCCATTGTTCCAGAGGAAAGCTGAGAAGATTGTGAATATGTGGAGGACTGTTCTAGAAATCAGTAATGGATTGATTATCACATCCTACCTGAGGGCAAGGAACTGAGGTGGAAGTGGGAAGAGGAACAACAAAGCTAGAGGACAAGGTGGCAGAAATTGGGATCTGAGAATGGCAAGTCAGAGTCTTAGGGTTCAGTTATAGTGACCTCAGACTCTTGCCCAAGTTCAGAACCTTAAATGTTGCAGCCTACCCAGTCTGGTGGGAGCTGAGGCAGGCATCTGGCTGCATTGCTGAGGGAGGATGCTGTGAGTGGTCTCTCCACGTGACTGGAAAGTCTGACCAACTGAGGGGACCTGGGATGGAAACCAGGTTACTCTACATTCAGAAACAGGGATATTTCTGATTCACCAGGGTAGGCTCCTCTCCTGTTTCTTGGAACAGATTCCCTTCTTCAGTCTGGAGCCTGGGCAGTACTTGAGCGACAAGGAGCATAAGTTTCCTGTCACTTCCTCTTTGGCAGGTTGTGTCTGCAGACACTGGCTCCCATACCCCATAATTACTTTTTCACATTTTTTAATATAGTAACACATGGTTGGGCTTGTGGTGGGGGAACCAAGTGATGCCTCCAGGCCATGAACACTATAAATAACTTCAGGGATCATTTTATATGGTTAGGGAAGGAAGCAGCTTCTTTCTTAAGAAATAGCTCCAAGCAAAGAAGCAGGATTTAGGAACAAGTAGCTTTTATTTTCAAGAGTCCCTTTGCCTTTTCTGTTTCTCTATACATCAGAGATCTTATTGGTATTAATTTGTCTTCTCAACAGCCTTTCTTATACCATTTTTCTGCCTAGGGTGGTGATTGCAGCCATCTCATCATATAGAGAAAAGTTCATACTTTTATTTGCGAATGTGCAACTTTGAGCTATCAAGTCCATTTTCCAGGGTTTGCTTCTGACTGTGAATTCCATAACAGGCACCCACGTGCAAGTCTATTTGTTGATTGAAGACCCATATTATTTGAAGGGACTTCAATAAGAAATCTAGAAACAGTTCCTCATGCCTCTGACCACATTTTTAAACCACCTAAGGCAGCCCAATTTTAGAGCTTCCTGGAAATAGTAATTTAGGACATTTGTTGTAGAGACTCGTGTTTAGTAATCTTCGTTGTCAAGAAGGTCTTCATTTTATATAACTTTCCAGTGGATTTAAAATGTTTTGCTTCTTTATTCAGTGGAGGATGACAATAGCTTATTATGATTAGCTTTCAATAACTACTTTTTATATGTCTCAGTGACCTGGTATCTAAACTTGACATAATTTAATAATTAACACCTAAATAAGATCAAAACTACTTTCCGTTGAATAAAAATCTAATAGAAAAGCTTCTGTAGCAAAAATATTCCAAAAACACTTTCTAGGTTTCATTAGAGTCTGTATGCTTTTGCTTGACCCATGTTTGTACAAATTTGATCCTCACAGTTCATTTCTAAAACAGAGCAAGTAGTTTGGATTATCTTTGCATTATATGTAATATTGCTCTATAATATATTTACATTACAGGAAAGCAAAGATACTAACCCAATGACAGAGATACAAAAAGGACCACAATTGTCCTAGGCATTAGAATCATGTTTCTCTTTTAGTGACATTAATTCACTATAATAAAACTGTATCTATAGGCAAATGGACTCATCTTATTCCTTGCATCTTGTATAAGTGTTGCATAACCATCTGGGACCAGGAACAAAATGCAGTGATAGCCAAGTCTGCAGGACTGGGGAGGAACAAATGGGACAGGTCCCCAGGGGGAATATGTGAGGAAAATCAGAATCTATCGTCCTTAGTCGCTCTGGGTCAATATTTGCCAAACTCACAGGGTACCTGGCACTGTGCTCCAGGTTTCCAATCTAGCAAGCAAAGGTATAAATGTCTCCCTCTCACAGAAGGAACTGTCATTTTACTTCTCTCCTGAAAATGTGTTCTTGTAGACAGTGGTGGTTCCTTCATCAGAGGGCTGGACCTATAATGTCTCTGGCTGGTGTGCACCTAATGCCGTGGTGTTTGTGTGACTGAGGAGTCACAAAGAGACTGCGGTTGAATTGTCAGTTCCAACATATAATGCTGTTTGATGATTTTATTTTAAAAACTTCTAAAGTTCTGAGAATCTGATACAGCATATGTTTTGATGTGGTGCAGTGGTAGCCACAGTATCTGTCAAAAGGAACTATGAGAGACGAAATAGCAGAGTACTTTTCTCTCATGATGTAGATGTAGCAGCACTTTGGAAGGAAAAAGCTTGTATTGTTTCTTGGGCCCCATCCCCTAAACTCCTACACAAACCCTGTGGGATTAAGTAAGCCGGCACCAGTACTGCAAGTTCTTGTTAACCATACGTGCCCCAAGGCCCTAACACAAACAATCCCTATTATAAAATAAGACTTTTACAAAAAATATTTTCAGAAGATACTTGGACCTGTTTTCTGCCATGCTGCATTTTTTGAGATGGTTACATGCTTACGTTAGGGCATGGCATATTGCCAAAGCTAGAGGTCTGCCTGCTGAAGTTTCAATAGTGCTCATTATGAAGGAGAAGTTTCTATTCCTACCCCTGGAAGGAAAAAGCCACTCACAGATAAAGTGTATGATATGATTACCATTGCTTTAGATAACCACAAGTCGTACTTCCGACACGATAAGGGATCGTTTTCTGTCTTGAGCGTACAGAGCTTAGTGCAGCCTTTTTAAGCAATGGTGGCATTTTTGAAGGCCACTTGATTAGTTTGGATCCTGAGGGAGCATGAAGTTGCCATGCAGATAAAAATCAGCACTGGTTTCAGCTACCGTGGCAATTGCAGTGAGAGTAGGGGGACCTTTGGAAAAGGTTTGGAATCAGGGAACGAAAGGCCCTAGTGACTGTGGCAGGGTTATTTAAAGGTCTTGTGACTAAACACCAAGCATATCAGGAACTGTGAGATAGTTCCTTTTCTTGTGCTGGCTTCATGATGATTAAGCTCACTGAGGGAGCTAGAATCCTCAGCTCCTCAGAACGGTATATCAGTGAGGCAGATTCACGTTAAAAATAGGAGGGTTGGCTATCAATATCTGGTTTGCTGGAGGGAATATGAACAGGGAAATTACAGAGCTAATGAGAATTTAATGAGTTAAATTGTAGAAAGGAAATTAAGGGCCTATCCTGACAACTGGGCTGCTATACAAGCCTAAGCCCTATTGCGAGAACCTTTTACTATCCTCCTGAAAAACCAGGGATAACACTCTAAGATGAGCAATATTATAATTGGCAAAAATAAGAAATGTTAGTTATTCCTTTCTGATACTTTGACAAGTAATTAATAAATGGACTGTTGACTACTACATAAAATCCAGAGGGGGGAAACCAGAGTAGGATTGGAGAATTTAAAATAAGGTCAAAGGCTGGGAAAGTGTTTGCATGTATGTGTATATGTGTGCATATGTAGTCAAAAAGAAAAATTCCAATTCATGATTATAACTTGAATGTTTAGTCTTTCCCAAGAAAGCATCCGAAAGATCAAAAGAGGTCAGATGTACAGAACAGGCTTATTAAAATGTATTGGGATGAGTGTTTTGATGCTTTTTGTACCTTGAGACTGATAGGTAACAGCAAGGACCAGTATAAGAAAAAAAGAACAAGAGATTTAATTTCTTCAAATTTCCCACCCCCTTTCCTATGGTTCTACCCTGTGGAATTGCACTTTTATGACCTCCTGGTACTACCATTGCTAGAAGGGCTGGAGATGGATGGGGGCTATCTTGTGTATCTGAACACTTGTCCTGGCTCTGTTTTAATACCCAGCATGGCACTCAAAGTTATAATTCTTGAAGAAAATTTCTGTGTTTTGAATGGTAATAGAGAAAAAGCTATCTATCTCCTTAACTTGCTATCTTCAATTTTCATTCCTTCATGAGAGATGTAATAAGTCTGGGAATTTCCCTCTTTGCTAGGTGGGGATGTGATTACCCAACTGTTGGCAGGGTGCTTGGGATTATCCAGATGGAAATGCTATTTAAGGGCTAGGTATTAGGGTTTCACTTTTTAAAAATTAAACTATCTCCAAATGAGCTTTATTTGTGTTTCCCTTAAAGTCCTTGTTATAGGAAGTTGCCCAAAGAGGAAATGCAGCTCAGAGGTTTCTGGGACCAGCCATAGCTCTTGGGATGGATCAGAGGCAGTCACCAGTCAGGGGCTTGGCCAACAGAACTGCTATGTACCTTTTCCAGTTCGTAGCCCTCCCTCTGGTTCCCAGAACTAAAAGAACCTCTCTGTCACATGGGAGACTCTCTGACCTTAGGAAATCAAGGTATCATGCCCCATGGCATGTGGCAGCCTTATATGCCTTTATGAGCGGGGTGAAACCCTCATGGAATTAGTCTTATTAGGCAGTTTTCAAGTGCTTTATAAGTTATATTTTATCTGTCTGTTTTTAAAAAGGGGTATTTTAAAAAGGGATATCATTCTTGTCACTTTCCATTCTTTAAATTTCAGCTCTTGGAGTTTTCTCAGTGAGAAGGAGACTCCCATCCTTTTTTTTTCTGGGAGGGGTTCGAGAGCTCACCCTGCTCCAGGGTTATGGCAGATTTACTCTTGTTGCTGTTGCTGCTTTCTTTTCAAAGCACCGTAGGTCACATGATGACTTCCAGGCCCAAATGGGGAGATGATGTGGATAAAAGTATTTAGCAAGAGATCAAAAACTGGGCTGCACTTCTAAATGGCTTGCCTTTTAGAAAAAACACCTTGGTGCCTCTCACCCAGATGTGGTTGTGGGTAACTGTCAATACGGCGCACAGGTGGCACAGTTGTCTTGCCATTTACTGCCTGATGCCTCGGCAACTGCTGCCAGCCCTTCAGAAATAGGAAATGACTAATGATGTGGTGGAAATTATGAACCAGGATTAATAAAACTTGAAAAGGAACAGTCTTCAGTGTTTGATCCTCCTTAGAGGAAGTTAAATCTGAGTCCTAGATTCTTTTCCCTGAGGTGTTCTTCTGACTTTTTCTGATTACTCGGTTGTAGTGGGGGTCTGTGCTAGAGCTAGAAACAGTGAACCAGATGGTGCAGGAAGCAAAGTGCTGCTCCCATCCCTGAAGGTACAGACACATGTCCTGTTCTGCAGCCCATCTGTGAAGAGTCCAGTTAAAGGAGATGCAAGCACAGGGCAAATATTTAACTTCTAAAAATTGAGATTTAGGCATGTTCATGAAGAACTTTCTGGAAAGATTTCATTTACTACCTGAGCAATTTCTATGCTTTCTCATTAAGGACAATTGTTTGGGTCTCTGTAGATGTCAGGGAGTTGACATTTTTCTTTTTAATTTTGGAATCAGAATTTCTTTTCCTTAAGGCCCATGCCAGGCACTCTTTCACAATACTGCGGGCCTGTCTTCTAGCACTCTTTCTTCTTCTCCTCACATTCTCAGGCTCCTTTTTTCTGCTTGGGAAAATGCTATGTAGCCAAAAGGGTAAATGTACATATTTTGTTTTGTAGATGAAGAAGGTAGTATAAGGTATAATGAAAAAAATAAAAGAAACTTATAGGAGTTTAGTATCATCCCTCAATTTCACAGCTGGAAGGAGTTGAATTCTGGAGCCCAACTCTGGGGTCTGAACCCTCTACCTTCCTGTTTTGGACCTTCATCAGGATTACTTCGCCTTGTAAGTGAGCTTCACCAAGCTAATGCTAGCAGGATCCTTGAGGGCTCTTGGAAAACAGATTCCTTCAGGACCGAGTCCTCGGAATATGGATTAAAAACACTTTCCCTAGCTCCATATTTTCCCAAGAGCTTTGTCTTATGTTACCCTAGGACTGCAGTGGACCTGTGGCACTTGTCTCTCTTCACATCCTTGGGCCAGCTCTGAGAGAAAGGTTGTGCATTTAAAATAAGACCTTAAAGCTTCTTTTGGCTCTTGCTCCCAACTTTGTGTTCCTGTCAATTGGCTTTGTACAATAATGAAAACAAATGCTTTAAAACAGGATTTAATGGATAAACAGTAGTTAAAATGAAGAGTATATTTTCCTCTTGCCTTGTTATCTTTGCTATTCCATTACAAAATAAGAGGGTTAAGAAAAACCTGGTAGAACAGAATTTTAGAGCCCAAATATCAGTGAAAATACATTTTATTTAACAAATACTTCAGTGTGTTTTCTAATGGCTGATCCTTTCTGAGTGGATGGACCTACTGGAGTTTCCTCAAGTGGAAGCCTCTATCCTTGGCCACTGGAAACCCTTGGCATGTTGCTAAGGCTTCTTCCATCGATCACAGCAATGAGAGATGGGAAGAGAGCGAGGGTAGGTCTCTGAGCGTCCCTCCGTTGTGTGTGGACGTTGCTCTGGAGGCAGATAGGGCCTCCTATGGCAGCTTAGAAGGGGAGGCAAGACCCTCTCTAGAGCTGAAGTGGAACCACCCCTAAGGCAAATGCTGAGGAGGTGTAAATGCTAGACAGCAGAAATTGCACTGTCTGGTAAAGCTTTTCTTTTTTCCCTTGTCTCCTCTCTCCAGGAAGTTCTGAGAAATTTTTCTCAGAGGAAATGGACTGAAATGAGCTCTCAGGGCAGCCTTGCAAGGGAAAAGTTGTACAGGAACAGGTTGGAAGAGGGAATTTGGATGGTGTTGAGTCGTTGTAGACAGTCAGACCTTGGCCTAATGCACTGCTGGATGTGCATGGGTGAACCACGGGTCTTCTTCAGGACCTGCTGGCAAGGCTACCTCCAGTTTCCTGTGCCAAGAGTTCTGATTCCTTGGGAAGCCTTGAATCCAGCTCTGGGCACAATTGGCCCCAACTGCTGAAACTTCTGCCCAGTTCTGTGCTGAAGCCTTACACTAACTCTGGCTCCATGAGTGGGTGCCTGTCTGTCTTGCGCCTGGTTCTGGCATTCTGCTTCAGCACTTGGCTAAAAGGCCAGCCACTGGGTTTGTGGAGCTGGATTTGCAGTGGCCCTTGACTGCTGCCCTGCAAAGGTTTTCTTTCTTCCCTTTTACATTGTTGTCTTCAGGCTGGCACTTGAAGGAGCCCAACAGGCCATTACAGTCACACAGTCAAACAAAGATCTTTTAAGAGAACAATCGTCATTTGTTTCCCAGTTGGCATTTCTGAAGATTTAGCAGGATAATCTTGGATGTACGTCAGCAAGCATGAGCAGGAATCATCTTAATCCTTAACAAGGCATACAAATGAATTGGGACCACGTGAAAAGTGTACAAAGAATTTTTCTTTCTTCTTTCTTCTCCTGAATTCCAGCTGTAGGGGCTTGTGTAATTTTTGTTGGGGGAGGAGGAGTTTCCCTTTGATCCAGTAACCTGATGCAGAGATGGGACTCCCTAGGGTTTCACCTTTGGGGATCCTCTGGGCACTTTGTGTAGTCTAGCAAACTCTTTATTCCCGAAGAGAGCTACTGCCCCAACTCCGTGTCACATGCAGATCCCTTGAAGTCTTAGCTGGGAAACATAGCTTGGACTGTTCTAGTCATTCTCTTAAAGTCCTGACTTGAGTTAGCCTCAAAAAGGCAACTACTGAATTCCTGATTCCATTTGATTTTACAAAGGCAAATGAGCTCCCCACATACAAGGACCTCCAGCTGTTTCCTCTAAAAGGAGAGAGAACAGCAAAGATATCCAAGAGTCTCTCCCTAACAGTTGCTTCCTCCTGAAGCATCTATCAGTTATGTCAGGGGCAGAGGGAGAGGTATTTGTTGACTCCTTCTCCCCCAAAGTGAGACTCGATGGTGCCTGTGATACGAGTAGGTCCCTCTTTGAGGAGCTTGAGGAAGTTAGGCAGGAAAGGGAGGGAGTATATAGAGCCAGCACTTTTCTCTCAGCAGTGCATGAATTGTTGGGAACTTCTATTTTTCTTGTTTGTTGTTTGATCCACTGTGCTCATTGATGTTATTGTTATACCAGTTTCATTTAGATGGAAATTTTTAAATCTAATTTGCATTCTCCAGGATTTTTTCTCCCCATATTTAGACAAATTAATTTTATCAAATAATATGACTTTTTTAGTGATTCTTTCACTAAATTATTTATTTATTTATTTATTTATTTATTATTATTTATTAATTATTTAATTAATAATTAAATTATTATTATTCTTTGAAGGTTTACTTTTTTCTTTTTGCAAATAATTAAATGAACATTATATATGAGCATTTATGTGATTAGAAAAATTTATGATATAATCATTGTTTAATCCTGAGGTTGAAATCACTTTAGGTTTTCATTACAGATTCTGTGGCTCCCGGCCTATGCAATCCCTCGGATCTATGGTATTTTCCGTGGATGAAGACCCTGGCCATAGATCCCTGGTTTTGTCATTCTCTCCCTATATTATTGAGTAGAAAGTGAAAAATCCTATGAGCTACATCTTTTATATTTTCCTCTAACTCTTCTTAACCCCTAGTTACAACTTCTAGTATTCCTAATATTAGTTGAAAGAAGAAATGATCACACAGATTTTTTTCCCTAAAACTTCATTTAATCACCAGTTGTCACTTTGTCATTAAGGAAACTTTTACTGACTGTTTCCAATTAGCTATAGTAACTCACAGGATTTTTACTTCATCTTTTGAGCACTCTATCTAACCAGAATCACATAGAATTTTAGAACTGGAAGGCACTTTAGCATCTAGTCCTAGGATGTCAAATATGGTTCAAGTTGTTTGCTGGTCCTGAGCCTTTGGTCAAGACTGGCTGTCTAGAGTGCTTTCTCAAGAATAACTCTGAGGCTGGGTCTGGGCTTAGTGAGAAAGACTTCTATGACCAATTAGCGGTATTTGCAAGAAGTATGGGCAGAAAGAATCATAGAACTGGTGCTATCTCTCTGATCTTCTTAGTTCTGATTAAATGCTCTTATTTTTTGTTGTTGTTGTGATAACTAAAGTCTGGAGCAGTAAAGTGACTTTTCCAAGATCATCCAGTAAATTAATAGAAAAGCAAGGACTTGAACCCACTGTGATGGAGACTTTAAGTAAACACAGAGGAGTAATCTTTATCTTTTTCTACTCTCTCCAGTCTTGTTCCAAGGGAACTAAAAGAAAAAAAAAAGATATTAAGCATAAGAACAAATAATACAGTGAATGAGATATTAACGGATGGGAAACACTGGGAATATAGAAAATAGGTAGAGTGCTGAGTGTAGTGGCTCACACCTATAAGCCCAGCACTTTGGGATGTCAAGGTTGGCGGATTGCTAGAGGCCAGGGGTTTGAGACCAGCTTGGATAACAGAGAAACCCTGTCTCTACAAGAATTTTTTTAAAAAAATAGCCAGGCATGGTGGCTGGTACCTGTAGTACTAAGTACTTGGGAGGCTAAAGCTGGAGGATCACTTGAGCTGGGGAGTTCCAGGTTGTAGTGAGCTATGATTGCACTACTATATTCTCCCTGGGAGACAGAAAAAAAAGGAAAAATAAGTAGAGAATGTATATTGTAATAAATAATAAATCTGGTTATTGTCCCCAGCTCCTGTCACACAGCTTCAAAAATACTTGGAATTTTCCTGATAGGTATGTTATATTAATGAGGTGGCTTATTATGGGTTCCTAGGTAGCTTAAGGATGTGGGCTGATCATCAGAAAGACCAAGCACAGAATTAGAGGGTTGGAACTTTCTGCTAGCCCAACCTCCAGGGTGGGGAGAGGAGCTAGAGATTGAGTTCAGCTACATGGCCAATGATGCAGTCAACCATACTTACCTAATGAAACCCTGAAAAACTTGGCATACTGAGGTTTGGAGGAGTTTCCTTGTTGTTAAACAAACACATTGATGTGCTAGGAGCGTGACATGCCCTGACTCCAAGTGGAGATGGCATAGAGACCACATCTGGGACCCTCCCAGACCTTACCTTATATGCATCCTTTATAATAGAGCTACAATTGTTAAGTTTAGTGGTTTTAGTGAGTTCTGTGAGTCATTCTAGTAGATTACGAAACCTCATGGGAAGTTGTAGGAACCCCCAAATTTGTAGCTGGTCAGAGGTTTGGGAGGTCTAGGGACTTTATTGGTGGCTAGCACCTGATGTAGGGCTTCATGTGGTGAACTAAGAATCTAATGTTACTCCAGGTAAATGTGTCAGAATTGAATTGCAGTTCATCCAGTTAGGGCGTAAATGGAAAAGAAGGTGTAGGCTGAGGGGAACAGGTGGCTGGGCTTCTGTTTCTCCCCACAACATGAGACCCAGGGTTCTCTGGAGAAAATGTTCTGGTAGGCTTCTAGATATGCAGTTACTGAGGCCATTGGAGGGTGAGGTATGGGATTGAAAACCGGCATTAAATACATTGAGAAGTCTACATACTGAATTTTGGGATCCTTAGTCCTCATGTTTTATTCTACTCACAGAAGACCTGAAGCTAAGCTTATAATGACACTTTCCACAATTTCTAACCTCAAGGTGAGTGTAGAGACTCTTCTATGGAGAAACTGTAACAACTCCAGGAGTAAGACCTTCCAATACTGATATACGGTGACTTCCCAAACACAAAGATGGGATCACTTCTTGGTCAATGTGAAATGAAACCCACCAAATGACAAACCCCATTCATCTTCTCAGCTTTTTAGTCCCTTAGTCTTAAACGTTAATGGACAGCCAAGAGTCACCAGATGTTTGAGAAAAGAGGCCAACATTAGAGAGAGAGAGAGAGAGAGAGAGAGAGAGAGAACATGCAAATAAGACACTTACTAGCTGTGAGACCTTGGACAAGTTATTAACATCTCTGGATCACTTACCAAATAGAATAATAATAGTACCTGCCCTTTTGGAAGATTAAACAAAATAATATATGTAAAGCACTCAGACAATGCCTGGCTTATAAGTGCCATTATTAGTTATTATTAGTGCTATTATTAGTTATTAAGAAAAGGCTCTTGGAAATGAAAAAATATAAAATTGATATGGAAGGGTTGATAGGTAGAATTGAGATCTCTTAGAAAGCAGAACAAAAATACAAAGAAATGGAACATAGAAGAGAGAAGATAAAATTGAAGGCTGAATTCAGGATGTCAAACCTAGAACATCTGTAAGTTCTGTAGAGAACAGAAAAAACAAATGAGAGGAGATTATTACATAAATAAGAGAAGATGTCATAGGATGGAAAGTCACAAATTTCTACACTGAAATAGCCTTCATAGGAGGGTACTAGAGGCAGTTCCTTAGCAAAACAAGGGAGTAACTAAGAAAGAGAAACCTGAGAGAGAGAGAGAGAGAGAGAGAGAGAGGGAGGTAATGAGCTCTTTAGTGAAAGAAATCTAGAATGACAGCTATGAAGTAAGCCAAGAGAACAAGAGAACCAAAATGAATCTGGAGAGAAGAACTCTGGGTAGAGGCAAGGGGTGGGGAATAGAACTGGAAGTATGTTTGTGCATTTGGAAAAAAAATTGACAGATCAGTTTGAGCAAAATTAGTAATAAGTACAAGGAAAATTGAGCAGATAAAAATGAGGCTAAATTCTCACTGACCACTTTAAGAAAATGATTGTTAATGTCTAAAAGGCACAAATCAAAAAATAACAGCATATGCCTTTTATTTAGAAATGTGGTATTAAACTTCTTCTTCCAGCCAAGATGTGGTAACAGGGATCACATGTATCCTCCTGTTAAAACAATAAAAATAACCTGGGCACCATATATGAGAAAAGCATGTTTCAAAATATTGAAACTCAGGCAAAGAGGGACAATTATCTCTGAGAAACAGGTATCAAATGAGATGAGCCCTGTATTTACCCCAGATTTCTGCCTTGAGAGAAATCTGAGATCATGGTGCAGAGAGGAGGAATGCAGGTAGATCCTGGTGGACTCTTGAGTTGAGAAAATTGAGCTGGGGAGGGAGACCAGGGTGGCTGGAGTTCTCAGGGAAGGGTACCAGAAGGAAGAACGCTCACCAAAGGAGAGTAACAGAGATCTGCAGCGGTTCCATCAAGTTAGCTGGGTGCTGATCAGTATTTGCATGTTGAGAAAATGAATCATGGTTGGGGAAAGAATCATCAGGAAGGATTAGAGGGAATGATTAAGAGCTCATGTTCAAGAAGGTAGAAGGAAAAGTCAGCATTTTAGAGACATGGAAGATATAAAAAAACCAAATTGAGCTTCCATAGGTGAAAACTGCTACATCTGAGATGAAAAATGGACCCAAATGGATTAACAGATTATATGTCACTGAAGATATAATGATCAAAACCATCCAAAATAAATGTAGAGAAAAAAGACTTAAAACAGAGAGCATCTGTGAACTATGGGACAACTTCAAGTAGCCTCATATAGGCATAATTGTTGTCTCTGAGGGTTGGGAGAGAAAAATATATGAAGACATAATGGGTAAAAATGGTATAATTTGGATGAAAACTATAAACCCACAGATCTAAGAAGTGCAATAAACCCCAAACACAAGAAGCGTGAAAATAAACTACACCAAGCCATAGCATGATCAAGATATGTAAAATCTGTGATAAAGGGAAAGTTTTTAAAATCTGGACTAAAGTACCAAAAGAAGCCATAAAAACAGTTAAAAGGGGTTGACTGTGGGGAGCAGGATGGTGGGATAGGGAGGGAGGAAGTGGAGAGTATTGCTATAACATGGTTTTTAAAACGTGTGCATATTGTTTGAAAAAAATAAAAGTAAAGAATAATGAACAAACAAGCAAAAAACTTCCTGTGATTGAAATACCAACACTTAAGCTGGAAGATAGAGATGCAACCAGAGGCCGAAGGCACCTACCTATGAGCATCGCTGCTGCAGATTAGGGCACAAAATAGAGTGGAGATTTTCACCAGCTGTTGGGGAGTGAACAGTATGAAATTCTCAATTCCAGTTGTTGGTGGTCATCTTCCAGTACTGTCATAACTTCTTTTTTCTTCTGTCACCCTTCTCCAGGACCCTGGAGGGGGAATGGAGAGGTGGGGTACAGTTAAGTATAGCAGTGGGGAGAGGTTTGAGGCCCTACCCTGGCAGTGATTCCAGGACCATGGTTACTGAATAGAGGTTACCAAAGTAGTAACTGATAGAGCTGTCACTCCAGGTTTCTTCACGTTTTTTGTCTAGATGGTGTCACTTATCTCTAAATGTTCTCTTGGATTTAAGACTTGCCCTCCCACAGTCCATCCTTCAGATTGATCTTTATGAAATGAATCTAATCACATCATTTCCCCTGCTTTAGATCCGTTGTCTTTGAGACAGGTCTGTACTGTATGGTCAGTCTTGTTTCTCATTTCCCATGCCTTCCCACTGGACTCTCTGATCCAACCTCATTGAGCTATTTTCTGTACCATCATTGTTGCCAGCCTTTTAAGACTTTGCTTTGCACAGCTGTTCACTCTTCATGGAAGATCTACCCCTCAGCAGTCTTTCCATCCCCATCTTCTTTACCTTACTAATACAACTTTCAAGCAGTATCTTGTGTGTTCCCATAATAACCTATATTTACTTCATGTATGATTCCTATGTTTTATTGTTAGTTTATATCACTGTACCTCTAAATGGGGTCTGTTGGAGTCCCTGAGGTATTTGGTAAGTGTTAACTTTTCTGGGTGCCACTTTGCATGTACAAATATGAATCTTTGGAGGAGGGTACTGTAGCCATCTCCATTCTAACAGCACCTTAGTTATTTGGCAGGCATAGTAAAATTAGAGAACAACTGGTTTATATGGAGGCATGAACCTTACCTTTTTATCACCAGAGCCTGCCACAGTGACTGGCATAGGCAGAGTTCCCAGCAAATATGTAATGAATAAATGAGCAGGATGTTGAATGAATGGTGGGGCATGGAAAGAGAGAGGATGTTGGCAGGGAATGTGAATGATGTACCTGGAGTCTATGATGAGTAGCTGTGGTAAGTGAGGGCAGATCAGCAATTTTACTTCCCTGAATGCCGGAGTCAGGAGTTTGAAATAAACTCCTTAGGCAGTAGGGATCCTCTAAAACAATACTTTGAATGTGATGATTAAGGAAAACTGTCCAGAAGTGGCAATTAGCAGATTTGGGTTGAGAGGGGCTGAAAGCAGGGATTCTAGGATAGGGCACAGGTGCAGATAGAAGTAGTATGGTCTTGGTTTCTGGTAAGAACAGCGACTTTTTGAGGAACAAACGTCTATGCTTTGGTAACTGATTTTATCTTGGTAATGAAAGCAGAGGTGAAATTCAAGAGGAGTCCAAGATTTGAAGCTCATATGTCCAAGAAAAACAGTGGGTTCCATGGCAGGATCATGAACATTGGGAGGGGAACTACATGAAAGTGGAGACTATGAGTTCCATTTTGGACTGTTGAGCTTGCGAAGCTATGGGACAAAGAGCTGTCTGAATGCTCTGCAGTCTCTCATAGGGAAAACGTTATTGAGTGCCAAAGAAGTAATGCTGTTATCTTTGAGACATATATAGCCTGGTGGGGGAGAAATAAAAAGCTATAAAATTACAATAATTGAATAAGTGTGTATAATATAGAGGAACTTTGATTTGGTCCTTGAAGAGGACCCATCACCCAAACAATGGACACTGTATCCAATGTATAATCTTTTATTCCCCACCCTTCTCCCACCCTTCTGCCTGAGTCTTCTAAGTCCATTGTATCATTCTTATGCCTTTGCTTCCTCATAGCTTAGCTCCCACTTATAAGTGAGAACATACGATATTTGGTTGTCCATTCCTGAATTACATCACGTAGAATAATTACTTCACTTAGAACCTTACCTGAAGGAGAAGAGAAGGAATGGTATTCCAGGGTTAGGGAACAGAATGAGCAGAGCAGGGTAAGAGGGCAGGATGGATTTGGTGACAAATTTGTTTGGTGCTGTTGGAACTCAGGTTACAAATGGATAAAGTGCTGGAAGATAAAATGAAACCCTAGATTGAAGACAGGTAATGGGAAAAGCTTTAAGCCAAGAAAAAGAGTTTGGATTTTTTCCTGTAAACAGTAGAGGAAGGTGTCTAACCAGAGTGTGGCATTACTAGATTTTATTATTGAAGGAAAGTAGATTGTTCTACTAACAGAGTGGAAGCTAGAGGCAGGTGGATCACTTGAGCTCAGAAGTTTGAGACCAGTCTGGGCATCATGGTGGTACCCTGTCTCTACTCAGAATTAAACAAAACAAAACAAAACAAAACAAATAGCTGGATGTGGTGGTGTGTGCCTGTAGTCTCAGCTGCTTGGGAGACTGAGGTAGGAGGATCACTTGAGCCCAGGGGCGGAGGCTGCAGTGAGCTGAGATTGCGCCATTGTACTCCAGCCTGGGTGACAGAGCAAAACCCTGTTTCACATAAAAATAAAAATAAAAAAAAAAAGAGGAGGGTAGCAAATAACATGAACAGACAGCTTTCAAAAGAAGACATACGATAGATCCAAGATGGCTGTTTAGGAACAGCTCAGGATTGCAGCTCCCAGTGAAAGCGTACAGGGTGAGTGGATGCCGCGTTTTTATTGCCCACAGACTAGGAAATTCTCAGGCAGAGTAGCCCCACGGGTCGCCAGTGCAGCTGTTTCCGCCAGCGCAGCTGTGTCGGCCAGTGTGGCTGTGTTGGCCGGCATGGCTGCTTTGCCCCACGTGGCTGCTTTGTCAACGTCCCAGTGCAGCCGTTCTCCTTACAAAATACACTGGTCCGGGTGCCATTTTGGCTGGCGATTGGAGCCACGGGAAGTCGCCCATTCATCTGTTTAAAAAGAGGACTGAACAGGGAACCAGGGCAGTAGATTCCAGGGCAAACAAAAAGTGCCATGAATCTCAGTGCTGCTGTTTAAACCAGCACAGTGAGTTGCTGCATGGGAAAACA
>NW_016107722.1:861452-881316 GCF_001604975.1 Cebus imitator | reverse complement strand
CAGAACTGCACAGCTTCATGGAAACTGAACAACTTGTTCTTGAATGTTGACTGGATAAACAATGAAATGAAGGCAGAAATAAAGATGTTCTTCGAAACCAATGAGAATGAAGACACAACATACCAGAATCTCTGGGACACATTTAAAGCAGTCTCTAGAAGAAAATATATAGCAATAAGTACCCACATGAGAAGCAAGGAGGGATCAAAAATTAACACCCTGTCGTCAAAATTGAAAGAGCTAGAGGAACAAGATCAAAAACCTAGCAGAAGACAAGAAATAGCTAAGATCAAAACAGAACTGAAGGAGATAGAGACACAAAAAACCCTTCAAAAAAATCAATAAATCCAGGAGCTGGTTTTTTGAAAAGATCAACAAAGTAGGCAGACCACTAGCCAGATTAATAAAAAAGAAAAGAGAGAATAACCAAATCGACGCAATAAAAAACGATAAAGGGGATATCACCACAGATTCCACAGAAATTCAAACCATAATCAGAGATTATTACAAACAACTCTATGCACATAAACTAGTAAACCTGGAAGAAATGGATAAATTCCTGGACACTTGCCTCCTCCCAAGCCTAAACCAGGAAGAAGCCGAAAACCTGAACAGACCCATAACAAGGTCTGAAGTTGAGGCAGAAATTAAGAGCTTACCACCCAAAAAAAGCCCAGGTCCAGACAGGTTCATAGCCGAATTCTACCAGACATACAAAGAGGAGCTGGTACCATTCCATCTGAAACTATTCCAAACAATACAAAAACAGGGAATTCTTCCCAAATCATTTTATGAGACCAACATCATCCTGATACCAAAACCTGGCAGAGACTCAACAAGAAAAGAAAACTTCAGGCCAATATCCATGATGAACCTAGATGCAAAAATCTTCAATAAAATACTGGCAAGCCAATTGCAACAGCACATCAAAAAGCTTATCCACCATGATCAAGTAGGCTTCATCGCGGGGATGCAAGGCTGGCTCAACATGTGCAAGTCTATAAACGTAATTCACCACATAAACAGAACCAAAGACAAAAACCACATGATTATCTCAATTGATACAGAGAAGGCCTTTGACAAAATTCAACAGCCCTTTATGCTAAAAACCCTAGGCAGCCAGCGAGCAGAGCTGAGATCTTGCCCCAGGATTCAAGCCTCCCTGCTGAAAAAGCAAGCAGAGATTTCAGGCCCTGCCCCTCCCTGCCTGCTATGGCAGTATCTGTACTTCCCATTTATCACCATTGCCCTCCCCCCACAATTCCACCCCCCCTCTCATTGAATCTGCTCAGGAAAATTCAAACTTGATTGAAATTACTACAGAGTTCCTCTGAAAGTTTCCTTCTCCTTGTGGTCCTTTCCCAATTCCACTGGCAGCCCTCCCAAAGGACCCCTGTCAGATAAAGTCAGAAATGGCTTCGCTGGAGACTGGGAAGCTTATAGTCCTGCCTGCAGGGCTCTTCCTGCTGCTTCTTATACTTTTATATTTTGCTCTGCTCTCTAAATTTGTTTCAGCTGTACGTAAGGTTAAATTTTTCTCCCATGATCTGGATTTTCAGGTTCGCCAGTGAGAATGTGTTTTTGGAGGCAGAATTTCCCCCTCTCACACTTTGGGCACTTAACAGTTTTTGGCTGTCTCACAGAATTTGTAGCAGAAAGCTGCTTTTTTCAAAAGGTCTTTGAATTCTTTCAGTTTTCCTGTTATGTTCCTATGGTAGTTCTTTGAGCAAAAGTTCATGATGTGAATCTCTACATGCTCTTCTGTCCATTCAAGTGGGAGCTACAAATTAGTCCTGCCTTCTGTCTGCCATTTTTTCAAGTTTCCAAGAATTTTCTTATTACATTTATTGACCATTTAGATTTGATTTTCTGTGACTCTTGTCCATTCTCAGTCTATACCATCTTTTGCTGTGCAAAATTTTCAGAATATAGGTTTTTTTTTTTTTTTTTTTTTTTTTTTTTTTTTTTTTTTTTTTTTTTTAAATTTTTTTTTTTTTTTTTTCATATCAGGGTTTCTAGTATTGGTAAAGCCTCCTTAACCCTAGATTGTATGTGGAGTATCCTGGATATTCTTGCAAATTTTAATTTTTTTTCCCCGTTTATGTCTTTTTTCTATATTTGGAATTTGTTTTTGTATATAGAGTAATATAGAAGTCTGATCTATTTTTTGCCTTCCATATATCGAGCCAGTTGTACTAGCACTATTGGCAAAATAATTCATCCAAGCCCACTAAATTGAAATGCCATTGTCATGTATGAAATCATCAAATGCATAGGGATTTATTCCTTTATCTCAATTCAGATCTATTTGCCTGCTCCTATACCCATACCATGTTGATTTGAAATAGTGGCCTTATATTATGTTCTGATATCTGGGGAGCCAATCATTTTTTTTTTCACAGTTTTCTTGGCTATTTTTAGACTTATATTCTTCCACTTATTCTTTTTTAAAAGAACAGCTTTATTGAGATACAATTCATACATCATACAATTCATCCCAGCAACGGGTGCTGAGCAGAATAGAGCTCCCACCTCTTGGTCATACTGTCCTCTCCCAGAACTTAGCGTCAACTCTGGACAGCTGGATACAGGCTGAAAAATGCTGATGCTCTGTACTTCCTGTGAAGATAGCCCTCTGACTGGGATCTCAGGGGAGGGGGAGCTCTCTGCTCTTGGTTTTGTCAGTCTGGAGTGGAGTTTCTGTTTTCTGAGGTTATAGGGGAGTGGGAAGGAGCAGTCTTGCTTCAAATACTATAAAATATCTTAGTTCTTAACAAATTTTAGTAGATTTTTTTGAATCGATGTGTATTCATTTGCTATATGCTCTTAGAGCCATTTCCAGAGACTTTAGCTTTTACAAAAATTAGTTTTCACCAGTTTTGTTGGGATGCAGGTCTGTGTTGCTGTGTGATCTCATGCCAGAAGTTGATCTCCTTATGTTTATTCTTTTTTTTTTTTTTTTTTTTTTTTTTTTTTTTGAGGCGGAGTTTCACTCATGTTACCCAGGCTGGAGTGCAATGGCTCCATCTCGGCTCACCGCAAACCTCCGCCTCCTGGGTTCAGGCAATTCTCCTGCCTCAGCCTCCTGAGTAGCTGGGATTACAGGCATGCACCACCATGCCCAGCTAATTTTTTGTATTTTTAGTAGAGACGGGGTTTCACCATGTTGACCAGGATGGTCTCGATCTCTTGACCTCGTGATCCACCCGCCTCGGCCTCCCAAAGTGCTGGGATTACAGGCTTGAGCCACCGCGCCCGGCCGCCTTATGTTTATTATTAAAGCTGATTTTATCCAGCTAAAAAAAGCCTGTTACAAATTCAGTTAGAATTAAACTGTATCTAAATATAGAGTTGGGAGAAGTTGTGTTTTTTATGTTTTTGTACCTAAAAACAACATTTGTCTTTCCAATTGTAGAGATCCTTATTTATTTCCTTCAGTGAGACTTGATAACGTTATTCACATTGGCTCTGAGGCATTCTTTATAACTTATTCCTAAGTAATTTAAAATTTTGTCATGATTGTGAATGGAATATTTTCTCCATATTCTTTTGCAGGAATTTATTCATAGTTATAAGTAAGGATGTTGATTTTACATATTTATCTTGTATTCAGTCACTTTATAAAATTCTCTTGTTAATTCCAGTAGTTTTGATGAAGCTAGAATCTTTTAGCATAAAAGATATATTTTTAAACACAATTCAACTTAACCTCAGCAAATGCACAAAAATTGTACCCCAAATTTAGAAATTGAGAAAAGCTTGAAATGTCTAAGTTTATGGTTTAATATTTCAGATATTAATGAAAAGAGGCAGTCATATGACTGAGGAAGCTGGCTTTGCTTTCATGACCACATCATAATTTTGTCTTCCTATTACAAAATAATACTCCATTGAGGTGTCTTAAGTTTTGTTTTAAGAAGACCATTTTTACTTAAAGCCAACAGTGACTATTACATAGGAGTAAAAGAAACCTGATGACTGAAATAAAATAGAACATGAATTCAGAGGGTTCAGGCTTCCATCAGTTTATACATTCTCAGTCTTTTTTCCTTCAGTTAATTTTTGGAGAGGTAAAACTTGCTTGTATTTGTTTGAATGACAATATGAAATTGAAATTTCAGTGGCTTAGTGGGCATTTTCCCTGCCTTGGAGATGGCCAAGATGCATTAGACAAATAGATCAACTACCAAATGGCAGTAATGGAGGCTGCCCTTCTGCTTTCCCTTCTCTCTGCTCTGTTTTTTCTCTCCAGTCCTCTCCTTTTACATTCCATACCCACTCCCACCCCAGTCAGGCATGACGCATATCAGCAAATCTGCAGTAGAAGCAGATATCCAACCAAGGAACAGAGTTCCTTTCTTTAGGCAACCACAATGTTATACTGACTCCCAGAAACACCCTTAGTTCCCTCTGGGATGGCAACCTTGAGGGAGAAGAGGGAGCTACCTCACCGTGAACACTCTCTTGCCACAAACTTGGTCCTCTCTCCTTCTCTTTCATTTCAAGTCTTTTTCTGTAGACTAGGAAGGGAGGGAGTGGGTTTTGGGGTTTCATTTCCCAACGCTGACTAGTAAAGTCAATGGGAAGATACCTGATGCTGCTGTGGACAGCTTTCTTTAGTTTGTAGGTTTCCTTAGTTTGAGGAGGTACATACATAGGCTTTAATGACAATTCCAAGTCAAAAGGAAATGTTCCATGCAACATACTCAAATATCAGCAGGAAACCCTTCAGAAGTTTCATGGGAAAGATGAATTTTACATTGAAAGTTGTTGATCTTTCTGGCTTATATTTGGTGCGAAAGTTGCTGGGAGAGTGGCAGTTTAATGAGTAAAAACAACAATACAAACACAGCAGTATTATTTGTGACCCACATTTCTAATTTACCAAGTGCTTATGTTCTCATTGGATCTTCTCACATCAAGTCTATAATTAAGGCAAAGAAATGTATGAGTATTATAAATTTTTACCAGTATAAAACCATGACTCAGTCAAGTTGAATGACTTTTCTAAGGTCTTGAAGCTAGTATGAACTGGAGTCAGGATCAGAAGTCATTTCTTCCAACTTCTAGTCTAGTGTTCTTTCCACACTCTAAATCCCAGCTCAAAGGCAACCCCAGTAAAGACTTAGTTTGTCTTTAAGCAGCATTTTCAGTCATTAACTTAGTGAAAACTTTTAATAGGAATTAGCTGTTTTTATTCATAGCATTAACCTGTGCTTATGGGAATTAGGTGTTTTCACTCATAGGATTAACCTGTGCTATTCCATTGGCTCCATGTAATATCTCGTGCTGAATATCTTCCAGTGGCCTCTCTAAATTCATTTGCTGCCATTCTCTACCTTGGCTTGTATCACAAGAAGCTGACTTTTATGGACTGAATCAATAGGTCATCTTGCCCTGTGGCTTGTGCTTGGGTTCCTTCAAAGGGGAGCACTTGCAGGAGATCAGACAATGGGAGGGGAGTGAGTTTGAGTATTTATTCTAGACTTTTTTTGAAGGCAGGAAGGTCTATTTGCTTG
The DNA here is from genome assembly GCF_001604975.1 of Cebus imitator. Lineage (NCBI taxonomy): Eukaryota > Metazoa > Chordata > Mammalia > Primates > Cebidae > Cebus > Cebus imitator. Next base: position 875,797 of record NW_016107722.1, on the reverse strand, counting down.
AATTCTGGACATGATAATGAGGGTGGAAGATACACTACTTTTGGGATCTTGCTGTGGTCCTTACACTAAATCTTCTTCTATGAATGTTGATGTTCAGAGCAGCCTCAGAAGTCATGGGTCAAAAATAATAAAGCCTCTCCCATCTGGGTCTCTAAAGGATGGTATAACCCCCATGCCCTGCCAGTTAGATCTTATGTGAATAAGAAATAACCTTCTATTGAATTAGCCACTGAGATTTTTTTAGCAGTTAGCATTATCCTAATGACTACACTGCATCTGGTTAGTTAAGAGTATGTAGCATTCTTAAACAATAACTGTTTCCTTTAAAATACTGACATTCACAACTCACACAGCAATGGGCTCCATGTCAGTAGTAGATTTCACGTTTTTCTGATTGTGGATTCATGACCTAATAGGTTGTGTCTAACAGTTTTAAAACATCCCACTAAATACATTTTATACCCACATGTGTAAATATAGACCTGCCCACTGTCCACTCAAGGACAGTCACTGGGAAAACTGTTAGTTTTATTTCCAGTGTAATTTGGTAAACTCTTAATTTAAAACTGTCATCAAACTCTTCTGAACAGATTGATTATGCCATCTATCTTATCCTTTTTGCTTTTTATAACATTCATATCCTTCTTTGAGGTCTATAAGGACTGGAAGATACATCTTAACCTGTGATTTTGCAAGGGGTGTTTTTATGTGTCCTTTTCCTTACTTTGTTAGTTTTAATTTCCTTTGAGTCCACTGGCTTCAGTAAATTCCTGGCATTAAAAGTACCTATACCATTTTAACTCTAAGCCCTCATTTAAACAAGATAAAATGTTTAACACACTCAGTAGAGATCCTGGTACATGGTAAGTCCTTCTTATATGTATGTGTATCTCTGTGTAGCTATTTATCCAACCATTCATCTATATTTTGAAACAAAGTCACATTCTCTTCTGTCCCATGTGACTGCTCATTCTCAATAAAGAACTGTATCCAACCTCCACAAAGTACACAGTGGCTAGTGAACTGACTTATGGGATATTATATATTTGAGATGCTTTCCAGTCAACCCCCTTGTACTAATATTCTATTGCTGCATAACAAATTACCACGAATGTTAACAGTTTCAAACATAACCAGTTTATTATCCCATAGTTCCTACAGACCAGAAGTCTAGGCATGATTTAACTGAGTTCTCTGCTCAAAGTCTCACAAGACTGAAATCAAGATATCAGCCAGGCTGTGTACTTATCTGGAGACATGATTGGAAATAGAGCACTTCCAAGCTCATTCAGTTTATTTGCACTATTTGTTTCCTCACAGCTGTATAGTTGAGGTCCTTGTTTTCTTGCTAGCTGTTGGCTAGGGACCAAGCTCAGAAACTAGAGGCCATCCTCAGATCCTTGCCACGTGGACTTCTCACAAATCCTCTCACTGCATGAGAGCTTACTTTTTCAACCCAGAAAGAGAATCTTTCTTGCTTGGGCTCTCTGACTCTAGACCTTATTTATTTTACTTTATTCATTTATTCATCCATCCATCCATACATACATGCATACAGGGTCTTGCTGTGTCACCCAGGCTGGAGTTCAATGGTGCAATCTCAGCTCACTGCAACCTCTACCTCCTGGGCTCAAGTGATCCTCCCACCTCAGCCTCCCATGTAGCTGAGACTACAGGCACATGCCACCATGCTTGGCTAATTTTTAAAACAAATTTTTTTTCTAGAGACAAGGTCTCCCTCTTTTGTCCAGCCTGGTCCTGAACTCCTGGGCTCAAGTGATTCTCCTGCCTCTGTCTCCCAAAGTGGCAGAATTGCAGGCATGAGCCTATTATTCATCTTCTAGATGTTCTTTTAAAGGGTGCACCTGATTAGGCCAGTTCTATTCTGGATAATCTTTTTTTTTTTTTTTTAACTGAAAGTCACCTGATTTGGGAGGTTAAGTACATCTGCAAAAATTCCTTCACCTGTGCCATATAACACGGTGTAATAATCATGGGAGTGGTATCTCATCAATTTTGCCATATTCCATTGGTTAGAAGCAAGTCACAAATTCTGCATGTACTCAAGGGAGGTGGTTATACAAGGGTGTGAGCCTTTGGAGGTCATCTTAAAATTCTGCCTACCATACCACTTCAAATTGGTTTGTGTAGTGCCCACCCCCCTACCCTGACCTGCCCTTGTTGACCACTTGGACAACAGGATTTTTATGAACAAGATAGGATGTTGGAATGAGACAATGATGGATGCTAAGCTCTTTGGAAAGAAAAACCATGCAGCAGTGTGGTGAATATTACAAAGTAGCCTCATGAGTAAATTGCCTATACTAAACTCCTGAGTAGATTGAGGAGATTCTGACCTTTTCCTATAGAGAAGTTTTATAGGTGTTGCTGATGATAAGTAAGAGCAGATCTCGAGATCAAGTCTTATCTGGAGATAAGTCTTCATTTAATTAAAATAAGTAATTTTCATTGACTGGTTTCCTACTTTTGAAAGCTTAACAGGACACATAGGAAAAGTCCTTAATTTAAAAAGACATCATTGTCCAAATGTAGGCTAGTGGTATTTTTGCTCTAGTTCCTTGAAGTTTTAGCTAGGCCCACACTGAGAGGAGCCTCTAAGCACTGTGAAGCATGAGCCCATGTGTGTGCATTGAGGGAGAGTGGGACTGAGTAAGAAGAGAGGGCTTGCTTTTCTCAGCATTTGTTACTTCAACATTTAAGCAGCGAGGACCCTGAACAGAGAGAAAGACACGTGAATAAATTCCTTAAAATGAAGTATAAATTTGTCAGATTTGAACTGCTGGACTATTTAAAATACAACTTAAAAAAATACCACAGACTTGATTTTTTTTTTCCCTACTGCCTACCTCTAGGTATTTCTTTATACAAGAACTTCTGGGTTTTTATATTCCAAGATTACCTCCAGATGGTCCGAAGTATTCTCTCTTAGCCATTTCCTAGTGGCATTTCTTTTCTTACCTGGGGAGAGGTACCACAGAGATCAATGCCAGAGGGCATTATTGAAAACATTGACCCAGAAGGCGCACTCCAGGCCACTGGAAGCATCTGCTACACAAATGTCAGACTAGGAGACATCACCAGATGTTAGTGTTGAAATACCATTTAGAAGACAAACACTGACTCCAGAGGCCAAGGGTCACCTAAACAAAGAGCCAGACTGGCAATGAGGATCAAAGTGAGGGCACAAAAACTAGATTCATGTGGCCATGACTCTTTCTGTGGTCTAGCTTATAGTCCATGAGACTTTCCAGGACTGTAGAAACTTTTTGCATTGTCTTCTGTGGCTTGGATCTAAGTCCTAGCTGGTGGACTGTTGGCTGGAGAGAGAGGTCGGGGAGGCATGAAATGATAGGGCAGGCACAAATTTAACATACAGACATTCAAATAATTTCTTCTTCATGTGGGATCTTGGGGATCCATGAAACATAATTTAAAAAGTTCTATACCAGGGGGTTTTTAGGTTGTCCCACCAATACCAAAAATTGGAATGAGGTTGTTCTTTTTCTTTGTACCAAAGAGAATACCCCACTAAGCCTTCCTGAGAGTGAAAGGGTGAGTCTTCCTTCATTCTTTTTGCTCTCTGTGCTTGTCCGTGTTATTAGTGTCATTCAGTGTGGAGGCAAGAGGATTGTCAATAAGGTAGACATGGTGTATGTTTCTCATGGCACCTTCTTTTTATTGTGCCCCAGTCACACATTCTTCATGCTTATGCATTTGAGACAAGACTCACAAATGATAACATCGTGTAATATTTACTTGGTTAGGTTGAAATTGGGAATGAGAGTTGGGCCAAGACGGAATAGAAAGAGAAGAATGAAGAAGAGATAGCTTTTTACTCCTTCAAGTACATATATTAAGACATGATGAGAGACCAACAAGATACTGGCTTGGTTATAAAATACCGTGACCTCCAAGCTGGGGATCTACAGACTTTTATTCTTTGTGTCACCAAATACTTTAATATACCAGGGATGGTGAATATCAAACTATCCTAGCTTAAGTATTCTGTCCTGTCTCTGGGCAACACCCTCCCCAAACAGTTTTTGATGTAGAGCAGATTTGTAGAGAATTATAAAAAAATTACTCACCCGTTAAACATTTTTCACAGACCTGAAAAAGAGTATGAGGTGGTAAAATCTATAAAGTTGGCATTCTTCTTTTTATTCATCTGGCACAAGTTGTTACTTGGCTCAGGTGAGAAGACTTGTAAGAGTGATGACAGTATATTTAAATGTTTTTCATTTCAGTAGAATGTATTTTTGAAGAATCTTGGACTTTCTATTTTTTTTTTTTTTACTTGAGAGAAAGCTGAAAGATTTAACAGTTGTTGAACTTTCCAGGCACAAAGCAACAAGCCAGTGGAGGAGCTGAGACCAAAAATCCTCGAGTTTTGACTGACTGACTGCATCAGAAGAAATAAATGGCAATTGAGCTGTTCTATTCTAGGCCTTTGAGGATGAGGTTGAGCATCCATGTCTCCAGCCAGTTTCAGGGTGACTGCTGGATGCTGGAGAAGGATCAAGAACTGTTTACCATGGAGGGTACAGGGCAGGCATCTGTGGGTGCCATCAAGCAAGCTGGGCACACACAGTCAATACTTCAAAACACAGATCTCCCTCTTCAAAAATGTGTAAGTTGTTATTCCAGAGGCCCAGTTCTCTGCTTTAAGCCAGACAGGGCATTTACCTGTACAGCATCTATTCACCCTGTTCTGGTAAAACAAAACAAACCCCTGAGTTTTCATGGGAAACTGCCCCTCCTCCACTGTAAGACCACATAGGTTGGGTGGAGCTGACTCCTCCTCATACTTCAGGACTGGCCACCCAAGAAATTACATTCTCCTACATAGTAATTGGCTCAGGGATGGACATGTGACCCAATCAGAGTAGAGAAGACTCAATTCTTGGGAGATTCTTTCTGTGGTGGTTGTTGCCAGGATGGAAACTGACCTGGAGCTTCTCACTTCCATCTTGCCATATCCCACCCCCACTGCCCTGGTAGGGGTGGGGAGCGTTTCTGAGAATAGAGCCTGGAAAGAGGAAAGCTGATCATGACACACAGAGGCTTCATGAAAAATTGGGCCCCTGGATTCAGCCATGACGGAGGCCACAATACTCTTAGATTTTTTTAAAGAATGAGCCAATCTGCTTCTCATTTATGCTGAAGGCAGTTTGAGTGGTTTTCATTCACTTACAATAAAGAGAGCCTTTAATTAATATATGTCCAAGCAGGGAGGAGACATGAAGCATCCTTTTACTTTTTCCTATGTTTTCAGACATATTAATCTATTTTGCTTTTTGGGGAAATTCTTTATCTCCCTTAATAAAGCCGAATCCAGATTCCCTAAAATTATCACTGGAGGAAGATCTTCACATTGGAAGGGGTCTTCATTCCTGAATTTTGTCTTCCCCTTGGTGATATCTTGCTCTTCCTACTGCTGCCGTTGCACATTTAAAAAGCCCCAAACTGTTCTCTCCTCTTCATAAACACATGTCCAGGTTCTGCAAGGTTGGCAATGGCAGGAGAATCTCCTTGTTCGAGAGACCAGCTGGACCTCATAACTTCAATGCCCATTCCCCTGATGTTTGTCTTTCATTGATATTAAAAGAGTCAGCATGTTTCCTCACATGCTTATGTTGAGCAGATGAGGAGAGTGGGCCACCCTGACCTCCTACTTCCTTCAACCCACCTCATTCCCACCCAACATTATGTACACAATTGCACAACCTCTCCCTTTCCTCTGACCATAACAAAGTCGGGGTGGACAGAAGGAGCAATTGTTGCAGTGCACACTCTCATGCTGCCCTGCTTCCTTTCTCCTCTGTTCCTGTTAGGTAACCCCTCCCTTCAACTCCTTATTTGAGGTTTATGTGTTCAGCTTGGCCTTGAGAACATTTTAGTGATTAAAGTATATAGAGTTGACTTTTTTTTTCCCAACAAAGGTTTGGAAAACATTCCAACACAACACTATTTTATTTTTCTTATACAGCCCCTGTGCCTAGTATTGCTTCATAAAAGAAACTGGTTACAACAGATTGTTATTAAGATACCATTCTCTGTGTTGAGGGTGGATGTGAGGTCATATGTGATATTGTCCACTTTAAAACATTTGGTCATGTCAATACAGACTCTTCTGGCATTTCTAATGTTGGGTATACACGAGTGGAGCTTTTTACAAAGAAATTGACAGGCTCTACTGAATATTTTGAAATTAGAATTTCTGAGGTGGGCCCAGTTGCATGTACTTCGAAACAGCTCTGAAGGTGGTTCTGGTGGACAGCAGATTGAAAATCACTGGACCAAGAGCTCAGGACTTGGGGGGAATCAAGAGAGTAAAAACTGTACCAAGCTGGTTTTGAGCTCATTTAATACTATGTAGATTCTTATTTTCACTCTCTATATATTTTAGTTATCTATTGCTGCATGACAAACTACTATAATATTAAGTGGCTTAAACCAGTAGTGATTTATACTCTCATGAATCTATTGTCTGGCAGTTCTGTTTTACAAGGTGTCAGCAGGGATGCTGGGTACAGCTGAAAGGGCTCAAAATGGCCTCAGTTCCATCTCTGGCAGTTTATGTACTTGCCTCTGGCTGGGACCTCAACTGGGGCTGTTAGCCAGGGTTTCAAGTCTCCTCCATGTGAGCCTCTCCACATGGCTGCATGGGTTTACTCACAGCATGGTGGTTAGGGGCTAAAAAGGTGCATTCCCTGAGGACAAAACTCATCACATTGCCTAGCCTAGAGGTAGTGTGAGAGGAGATAACACTGCGGCTTGAATTTTAGAACTTCAATAGAGGTACCAAATCTCGATCTGCCATACTACATTCTGGTATCTTCATGGTAAAGATTCTGTATGGTCCAAAAACATAAAGTATATGGAAGTGAGTAATGATTTATCATATTTCTTATTGTCTGAGAGCTTTGTTGTCTGCTGTATTCTGCTTTCCAGACAATATCTCTTTATCACTTTTGAGCCATGTAGAGGCTAGATATACCCGTAGGATATGTTATTTATTATTTTGAACCATCTTATTTCAGTTTTTCTGTTCCTTCTTCTCCCTATGATATAGAGACTTAGGGTAAGTTTCCAGACTGGTAATGCTTGCTATGAAGTATTTCCTTCCATGTGGGTAAAACAACAAATATTTTAAAGCACAGATGAAATATTTATTCCACAAACATTTTGTCAGTACCCAGAATGTGCTTTATTCTTTCTCACATTTTTTTCTCTCTTTCACCCCTCTCTCATAACATAAAAAGGAAAAAATAAATTGCAGTGGTAAAACATTGTCACCCAAAATAATAAACACTGGTTACTAATTAACCAGTGCCTGGCAGATGAATGAAAAGCTAGTTTTATTTGCTGCCCATTGAAGCTCGAATGACCAGACAGGTTTACCTTTTTGAGAAGACACTGGTGCTTATCACATGTGGATTGCTAGTACTAGTAAGAGAGGGACTTCCACACCTGTGTGAGTAGTAGCAAGAGAGGGATTTCCAGCTGGTTGCGGTGGCTCATGCCTGTAATCCCAGCACTTTGGGAGGCCAAAGTGGCTAGATCACCTGAGTTTGGGAGTTTGGGACCAGCCTGACCAACATGGGGAAACCCCGCCTCTACTAAAAATACAAAAATTAGCCAGGCATGGTGGTGCATGTCTGTAATCTCAGCTACGCGGAAGGCTGAGGCAGCAGAATCGCTTGAACCTTGGGAGGCGGAGGTTGTGGTGAGCCGAGATTGCACCATTGCACTCCAGCCTGGGAAACAAAAGCAAAACTCTGTCTCAAAAAGGAAAAAAAGAGAGGGTTTTCTACAGCTCCTGTAACATGAGTCAGGTAGTGTGGTGCTCAAGAGCTAATGAGTGAGGAACAGAAATCTAAAGTTTACTCTGGAGGGCAAAATCAGAGTTCAAAATGAGCATGGGTTATTGGAAGACAGAACAGTCTGTCTACAAGGAGGTAGAGACAGCTGATTTGAAGTAAAAGGTAGGGTGTCTCTAGGGGATGAGATCAGGTAAAACACACTGCATAAACCCCCTCCTCCAACAGTTGTATTCTTGAAATAAGGATAAGGAGGAACAATGAGGGCATTTTGAAAAGATGAAGTCTCAATAGGAAATTAGATTCTAGAGGGTTGGGAAGAACTATTAACTCCTTTCCTATTCCTAAGTTAGAAGCCATCTCTACTTGTATTTTATTTGTACCTTCTTTGGACATTTATCAGTATTATTTTATGTTAGTAATTACTTATCCATCTTTACTTCTATATATGATGGCAAAATTCTCATCCAAACTTTCTCTCTTCTTAATACAAGACCCTACATCTAGTAGAACTTCAGTTAACACTGGGTGAATGGATGCATGCATGAGTTGGAACACTGTTAACTGTGTCCCCAGATCCTTGTCAATTCCTAACTGCTGTCCTATTTGAAGTTTTGGGGAAGGTAAGACACAGGCCACTCCAAGCAGATGGGTGCTATTTATTCATAGTTGAAGGTTTTTCCTAAATCTTTCTTAGTTTTCTTACTCTATTGAGCTAAGATAGACAAGATAGAAACCTCAAGAATTCTCTTTACCACCCTCCTCTGATGTTGAAGACAGAACAGGATGAAAGCAGTCTTTTTCCACCTTCTCTTTCTTATTCTGGCTCCTCACTAGAGCTTTTCCCCCAAAACATCAGGTACCTTTCATCTCCATCTTAGTAAGCCTCAGCCAGCATGGAAGTAAGAGAAGTCTTTATGAAGAGAATTATCACTGTTGTTTGTAACAAATGTTCCAACCTTGAGCATTTCTAGACTTTTATGACCGTGTGTGTGTGTGTGTGTGTGTGTGTGTGTGTGTGTGTGTGTATACCGTGGCATGGAGAGTGATACAGTGTACTTTAATAATTTTTTAGTATATTATTTATGGCTTCCAAACAATGTAGCACACATCTTTAAATATACAAACACATGGATAAACTACAAGAACTCCTTTGGATGGCTGCCTGAGTTGCCCATTGCTCAATCTCATTCTTAGTACAAAACAACCTTCAGAGTAAAAATTATTCATTTGACTATACAGTGGACATATGGAAATATTGTGATGCCTGAAGCTTTTTAGCTGAAGGAGACTTTGAGCCAAATTTATTCCTGGGGCACTCATGTGTAAATCCTATATATGTGGCCTATACTGAGTAACCTGTTTACAATTTCTTTGTAAAAAGCATATGGCAGCCAGCTTTTGCCTTTTTCAGTTGAGAAGACACATGGTAACTAGCTGTCTAGATTTACAGATGTGGGTCAGCTGAAGCTGAAACATTAATGTACACAGGCAATGTGTTCCCCATATATACTGCTCCTTGGTAGTTCTGTTCATGGTCAGAGGGATTTTTTGTTTTTGGCTTTTCTTGATTCCGATTAAATTATTATTACTTGCATATTTTTTCTTCAGAGCAAAAGTCTAAAGAGGTTACATTTTGTAGAATGATTTTGATATACAGTTTATTAAAAATTATTAACAGAACTTTTTTTAAGGCATTAAAAAGTAATTCTACAAGGAAATCTGGTAACTAGGAAATTCATTTGTTTAAAAGATAATGAAGGGCTAATTAGCTGTGAATCTAATTATCTCAGGAAACAATACCGGCCTTCAATAGCAAGTCAACTGTTCTAGAGCTAGTATATAGAGAGTTGGTCAGTCAAAAGCTGTAAGTCTTTGGAAGACGGTCAGCTAGTGGTTTAATCTTTGTAGTGGCTACTATCCAGGTATCATTAATTGTCATCCTTAACTCATCAAACACTAAATGTAACACAGAGACATGAAGTGAGCACACGCTGTTGGAAGAATGGTGTCAGTAGACTTGCTCAGTGCAAGGTTGCCACAAGCCTTCAATCTGTAAAAAATGTAATATCAGTGTAATACAGTAAAGTGCAATAAAATGAGGTACACCTCTGTGTGTGTGTGTGTGTGTGTGTGTGTGTGTGTGTATTTGAACTAGACTGTTCTAGGCTGTTGAACTAGACCATGTTGCCCAGGTTCCCTGCCTTTTCCTTAGGTAATATATAAATATATATATGCTTTTCTTTGGTGAAAATCTCCCTCTTCATTCTTTACTTACCTGGTACCTTTGGTGATTGCTACTTGGAATGGAATAAAGCCTGGCCTAATTTAGAGGAGGGGATACTAGATTTTGTCTCATTTCAATTTTTTTAGAAGCTACAAAAAGATTAGCAAAAGACAGTAATCTGAAGTATGGTGTCAGAATTCATTAATTCATCTAGGGTGAACCAGCTATCTGAAAATAATCCATGTTAACTGTACCTAGAAACAATATGCTTATTCTGCAGAGCATTGGGAAACAATCCAGTGGTCTGGCAAACTTCCAGAACAATCCTTCAAGGCCAGAGCTTGCATCTTCTTATCGTTCTGGTAATATGGAACGCCCAGGTTCCAGGGTGCAAAGGAGGTGATGAATGAATGGGTGTTTGCTATCTGAGAAAAGAAATGGAGCACACTACTTTCTGGACAACCCTTACCCTAGAGAGGAAGACAGTACCTAGCCTGCACTTTATTATGGAAAAGTCCCTTTCTGGAACATTTGTTTAAGAGCCCACTATCATAGATTTGCATTGTTTCTAGGTGACAAAAAATGAGATTTGTCTCACCTTCTGGGTAATTATTTTGTTAGCTGAGGAAATGGCGTATCATTTGCCTGTATTGAGGGCCACAGTTGTCTTTTTCACTTATGATTTCTGGGCTGTAATTTCTGTTTGGCCTTCCTCTTGACTTATCTCCTCTCACTTTCCCTTCGTTGACTATGCCTCAGCCACTTGGGAATTCATTCTGTTTGAACAGACCAAGTTCGTTTCCACCAAAGGTCCTTGGTACTTGATGTTTTCTGTTTCTGGAACAATCTGTCCTAGACCTGTATAAGGCAGACTGCTCCTGGCATTTTTGTCCCCGTACACATTCACCTGCATGCATGACCCACTTGAAATTAGCCACCTGTCTATCCTCTGTCAGTCACTCGCTATAATATCACCTTATTTTGTTTTACCACTTTGTGTAACTTGCTCGCTCCTTTGAGTACACATTGATTGGCTGTCTTTCCTGATAAGGGATGCCCACCATGCACACCTTTGTATCTAGAGTGCTAGAACAGTGAATGGCATACAGTGGTGCTCAAGAAATGACTTAACTGTATTTTAAATTAATCTCCACAGAGGTTAATCACTTTCTGAGCAGACTTGCTTCCTTATAGCTAGAGGTTGGCTGTTAAGATTTCCAGATTAAAGTATCAGTGGTAGAACAAATAAAACAACATTTTGGCTGATTTTCAGTAATGTTGAGAATGGTCACTGAGAGGGTAGGAAAGGGGTACAAGAAAGAGAAATGCATTTGATTATGAGGTACTAGGGATTTTCTTGGTTCTACCTTCGTGGCAGGCTTAGAACAGATGTTTGTTGGAATGGAAACTGCCTTATTTATCCCCAAGCTGTTTGGTCTTTTCTTTTATCATGAGTGGGCCTTTGTGTTGGGAAGGAACTGTAAGACTTCCTGCTTACTCCAGCATAGACATCTGTTAGTCAAACAGACATTTCTCCATAGACTTCAAATGACTACTTTCTTCTCATACAAACGGAAATATGCTGACTATAAGGAGGCCAAAGAGAAAAAAATTTTTCATTGGATATCCTTATAAGGAAAGCATAAGACATGTGCTTATAATGTGCAAACAACTATTACTCTGAGAAAAAATTATTAACATGTACTAACTTTGATAAAAATAAAAACTAAATCATTTCCATTGATACAAACTGTTTGTTTCTCAACTGGGATATTCATAAGCTTCAATTATAAAATTAATGACAGATGCACAAGAAGTAACATATCTGGCTTCCACATGCACGTACTGGAGTTAGGCCTTTAAATGCCCATTTTAAGACTCTTCATTTTTTATAGGACTGAAGTAATTTTGAAACAATCACTTCTTGGCCTTTTGGCTAAGATCAAATGAAGTAATTTTGAAATGATATGCTTTTTTTTTTTTAACCTATGCAATTTTATAACCTTTTCTGGTTTATATAACTCATTTGATCAGAACTGTTTGCCCTGTGCTGTTTCACCTGTTCACCTTATATCTGTTCCCAGATACTTCATTGTTCTGGTGATACCGAGGACTGTGACCGTGAAGTACCCTTTTGCAAAAAAATGAGCAGGGGCTTCTTTGCCTCCAAGATCATGTTTTTGTAATAATGACATTTCTTGAAGATCTACATAGTAGAATAAGAATAATACACTTTCTTGGTACTTCAGATTTTTTTTATATGATAGAAAACACTTTATCTTGAACATGTGCAGCCTCGCCAATGTGGCAAAACCCCGCCTCTACTAAAAATACAAAAATTAGCTGGGCGTGTTGGCACACACCTGTAATCCCAGCTACTCAGGAGGGTGAGGCAGGAGAATCACGTGAACCAGGAAGGCAGAGGTTGCAGTGACCTGAGGTCGTGCCATTGCACTCCAGGCTGGGCAACAAGAGTGAAACTTCATCTCCAAAAAAAAAAAAAAAAAAAGTGAAACATATTTCAAACATCTCTTTATTTAAGAAGTTAAATTGGAAAGGCCAAACTCAGTTGCATGAGAGTCCAACTGAGAGAAGATAAACTGGGAGGTGTCCCAGAGGATGCAGGAGTCCTGCCCTCTTTCAGGTGGTACATACTGATGGATAGTGCTAAGGTGTATTCAGAGAAAATTTTGTACAACTTGCACAAACAATGCAATAAGGAAGACTTGTGCCTTTACTTTATGACCCTTTGGGGATGTATGAATGTAGAGAAAATCATTTAAAAATTTAGATAGTGTAGGATAGGGATTTATTACTTGAGGTTCAGGAAAACCTGAGAATCCATGGATGAATCACTGGAGTCTGTGACCCACCTTGAAGTTATGTGAACAATTTGGTGTACATTTTTACGTGTTTATTTTTCATTGGTGGGGATAGAAGGGTATTCAGTAGCTTTTGCCTGGTTCTCAAAAGGATATGTGACCCAGAAAAGGAATAGAATCAGGCAACAGAGCTACAGCAGCATTTCCTAAACTCTTGTTTCAGGGAAATTAATGTAGTAGGTGATGCCATTAAGTGGTCAGATAAGCTTGGGAAATATCGTTTAGTGTATTTCATCTATTGGAGATTCATGATAAACATCAACTTATTAAAGGCTCTAAAATACCCTGCAGTAAAGAAGCCTGTTTGCTTTATTTAAGTAGCATTTACTTGACAGTAAGCCTCGTGTTTGTAGAATACCTATAGACATTCCATGGGTGCTAACATTCCCTGGAGCTAAGTTTGAGAATGAAGTAGACTGTGCTGCCCAGATTCCCTGTCTCTCAATGTTAAGAGCTCTTCTTGAATGCCTGTTGTTGAAAGATTCTTTCTTGTATATTCTAAGATGGATCTTGACTGATTAGAAAAATTGTTAAATTTGAGGATTAGAAGGCCTCAAATTACAGGTCTGTACTTAACTGTGAGTCATTTATTTAATCCTCTGTTGGACAACTGAATTATCTCTATAAACATCACATAAAATTATTTTTTCCACAACTTTAAAATCCATTCCTTGATAGAAAATTCACTAACCTCAAGGCCATCACACCACTTCCAGGCTGTTCTACTCCTGATCTAGTTATTTCCCCTAGAGACTCATCTGTTTTTCACAATGATGATCCTTCAAGCATTTGAAGAGAGGCAGCAGCAGCAGATCTTCTTAAAGTATTTGTTTCTCTAGAAGGGCAGCTTCAGTTCCTTCACTGTTCCTCATGGTATGGGGCGCCTCACATCCCTGGCTCAGTGAAGAATCCTTCATTGAGTCTCACACATGGCATTCTGCCCACCCAGTCTGTATTACCAAGGCAAATGAAACATTTAATTGAAAAAAACGTAAGTTGTCTTCAATCTACTCTTCAGGAATATTCACACGACTGTTTTTGTCTGGCATCTATGTTCACAACCACATATTCTCTGAGAATGAGCCTACTCATTTGCAACTGGGTATGCAGAGCCACTTTTGCATTATTTAATCCTGTTTGGGCCATGGTTGGTGGATGCGGAGTGGACCTCTGACCCCAGCTGGGTAATTGGGCTATCTTTCCTGATGATTGGAATTGGGTTATGTTGATCCCATATACTCTCTTCTGGGACTAGAGGCTTGTATGGTCAGGAGCTGTGGAGGATAACAGGTACTTGGAGGAACAGATGAACGCTGAGAGAGAAAGATGAGTCAGACATGTAAGGAGAAGCAAAATTCTGTGTGTATGTGTGTGTGTGTGTGTGTGTGTGTG
>NW_016107722.1:757331-861442 GCF_001604975.1 Cebus imitator | reverse complement strand
GAGAGAGAGAGAGAGAGAGAGAGAGAGAGAGAGAGAGAGAGAGAAACTTCTGGTCCTGTTTCTTATGAGGACCACTGGACCTCCATCTTTCAGGTTCACTGTGATACTCCTGATTCTTAAAGTCTCTTTTTCTCTGTAGCTAATTTGAGTGGGTTTCTATTGCCTACAATAAAAATGTCCTTGACAAAAAGAAACTCCCAAATCTAAAAAGCCCTCAAGAGAATTCCACAGAGAATAATTCCTTCTCATCCTGTCTTCGTGGAAGAAACTTAATACCCATCCAGGGAAGAACTGGGTTATTGCAGAGTCCTCATACCTGTCTGTTTCTTTCCATTCAGCACCTCACTCTATCTTCACTCAATTTATTGATTTGTTCTACTTCTGTGCCTTTGTTTATGCTAGTTCCTCTCCTAGAATGCCATTCTTTGTCCTTTCAATCTGTCTAAATCTTACCTCTCCTTTAAGGATGCTGTTCAGTTAGTCATCTTCTCTGGAGCCCTCCCTGACCCACTCAGTAAATACTTGTTGAATAAGAACAGCTAATCTGATTAAAGGAGTAAGAGAATAGTACCATAAGCAAATATAAAAACACTATAGACTTTTAGCTAGATGAGAAGAGGAATTGCTAACTCAATAACAATGAGTATATGGAATTATCCCATGAATCATGCTGAAGCTATTATTATCCATCTTCACTCAAGGCAATGAGGCAGAACTTGGATCAAGAATGATTTTGGTCCATAGAAGTAATTTCTTGACTTTGGTGGGATTCACTTTTAGAGCAGTTTTTGCAGAGATGGGGAATTTTTAAAATTTCTTTTAGAGATTTTAAATAGCAAGCATCTCTTTTGGACCCTTCTTAATAAGTGACTTATTGGAACTATTTCTAGCTTTCACACTCTATTCTATAGCACTTAGGCCATAGAAGATGTTTTATAAATCTTTGTAGAATAAGGAAGGGGATTGATGAATATAGCTTCAATCCCTGCAGTTCAACCGTGAGACAAGTGAGAGACTGGCAGTTTGTTTTGGATAAATGCTTTATCTGCTGCTTGAAAGAGAGACTAAATATAATCTGATCCATACAGAAATGCATAGACATCTTTAACTTTTAGAGTTAGGCAACAAAAACAGATTTAAAGTTCTTATAGGGACAAGCAGGCCTGATGCTTAAATGCATGAGCCACTAAAAACAGCTACCACATTCCTGAATTGCTGTGCTCCTTGGCTAGGGTCCCAGCATTCCAAAATCCTCAGAACACATCTCCACCATCGAGCAGGGAGCCAGAGTCTCTGCTATCCACAGTGGTATCATGTCATGCTGAATATTTGAACGAAGGAACCACTACCTATTTATCTTTCTAGCTCATTTGGGACCACTGGCACGTTGCAGAGAGCAGGCAGTCCATCTGAGAATTAGCAGGAATTCAGACCTGTCGCCAGATCTTTTAAAAGAGTAATACAGAGTGAAACGGAAGCTCCCTTCTATTCAACAGTTAAGAGATGCTTTATCTGTAGAGAGTGGGAGGAAATTGCCAACCACAAAACTCATCTTGGAGTACAAAGTGGTACACATCCCAGAGCTGTGGGAAGAAAGCCAGTTTGGAACCTGGGGCTTCTCAGATCTGCACCTTTGGGAAGGAAAGGACCAACAATGCTGGGCAATGCATTCAAGTTGCCAGCTGAGAGCAGGATGCCCAGGAACATAAAGTCTACCTCATCATGCTTTGTTAGCTTCCACTTCTATGGGCACTAAGATTGAGAGCCGTGCTGTAATCAAATTCTCAATGTCTGTAGGGAGCAACAGATTCAGATAATTAGGCCAGCAAACTAAGTTGATTTTCATGAGAAGAAAATTATTTTTTTCCATCTCAATTGGAGTTTATGCTTGGTCATTTGAACTAAGTTAAATCCTGACAAAGCAATCTGAATTCGCAGTTGAATGATTTATGTGCGACTTAGGAGATAATTGCAAAACTATTTCTAATCTTTAGTTACGAAATGAACTTATTCCTTTCATTCCCCTTACTCAAAGCTACTCTGGTCTGCATAATAATGCCAACTTGCAAAGGGGCAATAGGGAGTAGGGATGATTAAAAGCTTTTCCTTTGGAATTCTCCACGGACCCTGATCAGATCCTGTGAACCTTCCCAGCCTGCCTCTGTATTAATCCACTCTCTGGTTTTTCTCCTTATTCTTTTACACTGTGGTCTCTACCTTTGACAATTTAGTACTTTCTGTTCTGTTACCTATTTGGGAAAAATCTGAATTTCTGTCAGTGCTAATGAGAAACTTTGTCTTTAATGATTCTTATACTTCTCTGGTTAGGGTTTTATTTAATTTTGACAACTGAAGTATGTCCGAAGTACAGTCCAGCTTCTTAGTTAGGTCAAGTGCATGAAATTAATCAAATACCAAAGAAGAGATCTATGCCCAGACACAGCAGGAATGCTCCTGACAAATGAAAGATAGAAAAAAAGAAAAAAACCCATTCAAAGGAATGATTTATCCAGGGAACATAATGGGAAGTAGAGAGAAGTCAGGGGTAAGGGAGAATTTAATTTCAAAATGATGTCCTTTAGACTGCAAGAGAATGTGAATGATAAAGTTTTTTTGTTTATTTTTGTGTTTTGCTTTGCTTTGCTCTTTGAACAACCAGGGGTGCTCCTTATGGATCATCTATCTAGTGTCATGAAAACCTCAGGTAGAAAGCTGTTAGTAATGTCCCCATTATGGAGAACTAAACTTAAGAATATCTAAGCAAATGAGTTGTAGGTGACTCTCAGAGTTGCCTGATGGCTGACTTTAAAAGGAAATTATTCTGTGGTTATTTTCATGGGGGTGAAATTGAAAAAAAATTATGCTTACAACTCACAGAATTCCAAGTTCTTTGAAGACAAAGAGAATGTCCATTGTGTTTAGAATTATATCCCCAGGACTTAGTGTGATGCCTGGCTGTAGCGTATATTCATTAACTTAAGATTTATTATTAATATTTATTTAAAATAGTGTGTGAATCAGTAAGCTTCATAAAAGTTTAAGCAATTCTAGATTCAAAACACCACAACATTTTTATTGCTAGTTACTAATGGATGTTTGATAGATTTAGTCCTGCATAGTGAATATATGTGATAACAACATTGGTTTTAGTATATATTTCAGGGAATCCATTGCAAGACTACCAGGAAAACCTAATCAACAGAGACTTTTGCCATTCCAAAAGATTCTCTTTACTGTGAGACATATGTAGTAATATTTTTTTGAAATGAGCAGTTAGCCTACCCCTACCTATGATCATTGTAAGGATCAATCTATAAAATCTGGCTATAGGAAATAAAGATATTTGGACACTGATCAAACAGTGCAGGGTAAAGACTACTAGTATTTACTTCCAGATATATAATCTTCATGGTGACTCTGCTGCGACAAACTCGAGAACTCAAGCCTTTTTTCTTTGATTTCTGTTAGATCAAAACTTCATTGTTCACAGTGCAAACATTGTCTTTTTAGCAAGATTTTAAAACTGGATCCTGCTTTTGATAAATTCCTTGAAAAGGTTTCTGAATAGTACATGTTTCCTCTGTATTTACCAAATGACTAAATGAATGAATACAAAGTAAGTCAACAAATCAGAGAATGTGTTGATGCTATTAGAAGGCAAGGAGCTTCATAAAACCACTACATATATACATGGCAAGGAAAAACATTTCTTTCAAGTTTCAGTAACTTTTAAAGTTTAGACCAGTTACTTCTATTAGTTATCAATAGCAGTAAGTAACAAATAGTAATATTATTAAGCACAAAACACAACCTGGATATGTTTAGCAAAGTAATTCCTAAAAGGAAAGTTGAAGGAAAAATCAAAGTGCTACATTAAGCCTCAAATGAAATCCATAAGCTTTGGCCAAGACTTTTGCTCACTTTTAGTCATAACTCTTATTATGAATGTCATTGTAATTTTAAGTGTCAGCCCACTTGCTGGGCGCAGGGATTTGTAAAAGGGGCTGACCTCCAGGAGTGCAACATACTAATAAGAACATATCACAGATTTCTGGATATAGAACCACAATGGAAAATATTATATAAGGGACAATATTTTCTTTCAAAAGAGAGACAAACCAGCTCAAAACCATACATACGCACACACAGAAAACACCACCACCACAAGCTGTTGGTGCCATGCCAATTCTTAACAGTAGCCCTAGGATGCCTAGTGTCCCCCTCAGGTTCACATTCAGGTTCAGGTTCAGGCAGAAGGAGTGGTATTAAGCAATGATTAGTGATCAGACAGTTGAGTCATGAACCATGCCTCAATTTGCACATTCCTTAAAGAGATGTAGCCACATGCACTGTATGCAAAAGAAAGCAGATGTAGCATCATTAAGCTCTCACATCAGTTTTTTATCATTCATTTTTATCATTGGTAATTACTGACATATTTATTTTTCAAATATGCTTTTTTGAATTAGATTTCCTTTGAGCCAAGATCAGAAATAAGTCATGCCAGATTTTTTTTTTTTTTTGAGGTGGTTTGATGATATCAAATGTTGCTTTCTTGATTCTTAACAATTGTAAACACCTTTTTCTGCCTGTGACTTTAGGTTTGACTTGGATTGGGAAATGGATGATATATGGGGCCCCTGATTTCCTGTGATTCCATGATCACAGAAATAGCCCCCAAAATATGTAGTCTGCATATTTTTTCAGGATCAGAACCCATGGCTGTGGCCTTTGCCCACAAAGCAGCCAACCCCCACAAATAGGAGAAGTTAGTGTTTATTTAGAAATGGCAGTCAAACTGTAAAGTGACAGGCATTCTAGCAAAGGCATGGGAATGATGATTTGGAATTCCTGATTTTTCCCACGAATGGGATTTGTATGAAGCAACCTGCCTTATCCCCTTTGCCTTCCTGCACTACCTCAACCTAGGCGAGTTCTGAGTACTTTCATTGAGCTGAGATTGATCATCTAAACACAAAGCCAGTTTCCTTCAAGTACATAGGCTTGGCAAGAATGGCTTTTCCAAGCAGTGGTTTCAGAAAACAGGCGCTCATAATATTCAAATTGTTTATGTTTTTAATAATGTCTTTGTTTCTCCTCCTATCCTAGTCCAGACTTGCTAATCCCCAGCATTTCTACTTTCCTATAATGGACAATCATAAATTTCCAGAGAAGTAAGGGTCCCTGGGTCTGAAGCACAGTGCCGTTGTTTGTTCAAGATATTTGGAGACTGTGCCAAATGCATAACAAAACATGGTTTATGGCCTTCATTTGGCATTGATTTGTGCTACAAAGCTCAGAGTATCATTTCCTCCAGAAGGCTTTGCATTTTTAATGAGAGAAAATATTTCCAACTACAGAGTTCTTGAAGAACTTTACGTTTAATTTTTGAAAACAAAAGCATTTCAAAATAAAGCAGCTTAAAATTTTCTTTTCATTTAAGTTGTTGCTTTTAAATAGAGCCTTTGAAATTGTCTTTCCAAGTAGTGTTCCTTTACTAACAGTCACTGGTGTTGCTTCCTGGGGGACACGAATCAACTTGAAGCACTGGCTATGATGTTACCAAAAAATATAGGAAAGTGGTGTCAAGAAGCAACATTACTTACTGGCTTATACCCTTCAACTGGGCCTGAGTCAGAATTCTTCCACTGGCCTTGGGGGCCTCAAAATGGATAGAGAAAAGATGAATCACACAGATTTCAAACACAGGTAGCTTTTTCAAAGAAAGAACTTCACTCAAGTGTGAGTAGAGCAGCAGATTTATCATGTCCAATAGAGAGCAGGTAAATATAATATTTTGGGAACTCCAGTGCAGATGAATTAGGATGAAAAATAAAAAGCAAGTTAGCTTCCTAGATAAGAGTAGAAATGTCCACTGGAATAAAAAGGGCTAAATAAAGAGGACAGAATGGAAGGGTTTAACACTCTCCCCCAGAAAGTCACCTGTCTTCCAGAGTATTGACTTTCCTCACTCAGATCCTTTCTTTGTCAGGAAAAACAAAACAAAGCTGAAGAACAAAACTATTAGGCCCAGCACAAGTATTAATATTATTCATGCTTGAAAGAAAAAGCATGATTATGGGTGATGGTAGGCCCAGTTTTCACTGGCTTCTCTAAAGGTTCTGGAAACCACACATTGCTGGGCCACACCCTCAAGTTTCTCATTTAGTAGGTGTAGGGTGGATTCCAATAATTAGCAATTTTCTCAAATTCCCAGATTATATCGTGCTGCCTGTGCAGAGACCACACTTTGAGAACCATTGTTATAGCGTAACTCAGCAGTTTTGAGATCCAAGGAATTGGAAGCACATGTGTTTAGGGTAACCTTGTGCTAGTTTGGATTTATTCTTATATATATGTCTGCACATGCAAACTACAGTAGAAAAAGCATTTGCCTGGATAATTCAGGCTCACAAATGACTTTTTTTTACTGGGGAGTAATGAGGGGAGAATTTCTGAATCACCCTATGACTTGCTTTATTGCCTGTTTTTGTTTTGTATATGTATAGCAAAGTTTGTTTGCCTTAAAGGGAATCTGTCCACCTGTCTCTAATGACGGCTTTACTCTGATTTCCTGTTTGTGAAAGATCTGGAAAAAAAGTTGTGTTAGGAAATGGGAATGTGAATGGACAAGAGGTTTTCTAATATAAGCTAGTTTTAACATATGTCCTATTCCTATTCACGTCTCTTGTGTCATTAGGAAAAGATCACAGGCAATCTGAAAATGGGTTTAGTATTACCTCAAAACTGAATGAACCCAAGAAATGCTTCTTACTTCCAGTCTCTGACTAGGAAGACCATGGAAGAGGTCATGGAGAGTCTTAGAATTTCTAGGATGGTGTTAGGACAGTTGATAAGTATTTTGTCCCACAAAACTGCACAATGTCAAGGAGTTAAAATAATCTCAATGTTAACTTAAACCAACTCTTACTTAATGCTGGTATAAAGTTCTTAACTCCTAATCTATTTCCTCTGCATTTCCAACTTTTGTTTTGTAAGCCTACAAAACAAAATGTGTATGATACACTTTATGATTTTTGTTCCTTATGAAAGGCCTGAAAAGCAAGTCTTAGTTTGTGTGCTTTATTGATGAGGAAGCTGAGGTCAGAGAGGCAAGCTAGTGAGTGGCTGACCTGGGACTGGCACCCAGATCATTGGGATCCAAAGCTCATGTAGATTAGGTAAATTGGTGATGGGATAAAGGCGGTAAGAACTATCTCCCCAAAAGTTTGACTAAAAAATGACATGAACTTATAACACCTCCTGTGACTCCGATTGGATTTTACAGGGCATTACCTCCAGCTATCCATGGCTCCTTGATAACAGTTTCTCTACAGATCTCAGTTCAAAATCCCAGAAAGAGGGAATTAATTGACCCAGCCTAGAAAGAACAAAAGAACAACCCAGTACAAGTATAGTTTCATTCACTCATCTCCTCATTAGGATTGAAATTGGAACAAGATTCTTTTAGAAGAGAGTGGTGTGGGAGACAGTGATTGGCATTTCTACGACAAGCAAGTGTGGCCAACATTCACCTGCAAACCTCTTCCTTTGTTCATTCCTCCATGAACATCCATATCTATTTCCCTGCATAAATGAAATGCTTACACTCTTTTTACTTCTTGCTCATCCACAAGGTACATTATATCTGAGTCTGTGATCAGCTTAGGTCATAGGTTACTGATGTATGTTAAATATTAAATATATAAACTTTACTAAACATTTGTTGCCAAAGTCAAGAAATGTTGCCTTGTAGCAACTACTGATAAAATAGGACAAACTATACTTCATTCACCTGGCCCTCACCAGAAACAAAGACTACTGGCCTTTGAGTGAGGAGGCTTGAGTTCCGGAGTCAGCCTTCCCTTTAACTATAAGCTGTTTGAGATCATTCATTGCAAGGAACATTTCCAGGTTTCAGGTAAAGGAGGTGTGGTAGCTGTGGAAGAGAGCCCTGCTCAGATTTCCCTGCAGCCTCCAGCTCACACCTTTGGGATTCAATGCAACACTCACTCACACCAAGTTCATGATCTCACAAAGCTGTTCCCAACCAATAGCTGAGCATGCTGTGGGTATAAGAGCTGGGCCCTTCCTGCTCAATGTGGGCATCTTTTAATGGGCAGTTTTTGCTCTGGGGTTTCTCATTGGCCTGTCCTTGCTATCTAAGACCTTGATTGTAGTTTGAGGCTTTTCCTACTCAATCCTACTTTCCTCCTTTGTGATATGAAGGTTTTTCCTGCCTGCTGCTTCCCATTCTCCCCTTTATCTTCCATGAGTATTCCCTTCAAAACATCTACTACATGTTTAATTTTGTCTTGATGTCTCCTTCTTAGAGTGCCTAAACTCACAGAGGACGTGAGAATTCGGAAGAATTTTGTGGTACTCAATTGTAGGAAGTAGAGCTGGAACTCTTGGGAAGGGAAACTTTTGTTCAAACAGCAAGGGAGATGGTTTCTCAGATTAGAGTTCCTGAACTTATAGTTAATTGGCATTAATATAGGTTAAGTGACTAATTAGTAGAGGTTAGAATAATGCTGATCTATACAGTAGAGTTTTAGAGTTCCTACCAATTGAAAAATTATAGGACTATTTACATTTACAAAGTAAATAATTATATTTTATGTAGAAGGGTTAATGTGACTTCCAAAGGTGCCTAATGTAAAACAGGGAATCACCAAGATGTTGAGAGAGCAGAGCACCTTTAAAAGTTTTCTCCATTTTCTTGACATCATAGTTCCTCCAGTTCCAAATGGAGAAACTTTCTAGTCATCTGTCATGAGGGAAAAGAGTTCTTGGGAAGTTCAGGCACCATATAAAACTTTGTAAATGGTGTTTTGAAACAATTTTTCCTTACTCCCATGAGCTTTGAAGTTTTCTTTTACCAGCTCATTCATAGTTAAGGCAGAGATATGAGGATAGTCAATGTGCTGTTGAGTGGTGGATTTTGGTGTAGGATGATCTGGCTTAGCCATTTTATTAGAGAACGCCCAACTGTCAGAATTTTGAGTCTTTTGTTTTAGGCTGGTATATTTTCCCAAGGAAATGTTAAATATTTTACTGAATTTTAAAAGCCTGGCTATCAGGCTCTGGGAATCATGTAGGGAGAAGGGTACATGTTGAATATCTTGAGGTAGGGGTTGGGAGGGCAGAATTTTCACCATTCAGTAATTTGACTTTCACTTAATTGTCGTTTCAATATGGAAACCTTTTCTCAGCTCTGTCTATCATCCTGAACCTGGCCTCTCTGGTTTCTTGGTTTTTTGGTTTTTTTTCTAGTGTGGTGAAAGTTTTTGCTCAGATATGGAAGAGAGTATACCCTGCAACAAAGAATGAGGAAGATGATCTATAAATGTAGCTTCCTATGTCAACTTTTTTTTTTTTTTTTTTTTTTTTTTTTTTTTTTTTTTTTTTTTTTAGATAGAATTTTGCTCTTGTTGCTCAGGCTGAAGTACAATGGTGCAATCTCAGCTCACTGCAACCTCCTTCTCCCAAGTTCAAGCAGTTCTCCTGCCTCAACCTCCCAAATGGCTGGGATTACAGGCCCTGCTGCCACGCCCAGCTAATTTTTGTATTTTTAGTAGAGATGGTGTTTCACCATGTTGGACAGACTGGTCTCGAACTCCTGACCTCAGGTGATCCACCCACCTCGGCCTCCCAAAGTTTTGGGATAACAGGTGT
Organism: Cebus imitator; assembly: GCF_001604975.1. Classification (NCBI taxonomy): domain Eukaryota; kingdom Metazoa; phylum Chordata; class Mammalia; order Primates; family Cebidae; genus Cebus; species Cebus imitator. The sequence goes on along the minus strand of NW_016107722.1, from coordinate 851,764 downwards.
GAGCCACCGCACCCAGATCCTGTGTCAACTTTTAATGAATTCTCATATTTTCAAATTTGCCTTCCATCCCCAATTTTGGAGATACTTGTATTTCTTATTGTTTTTCCAAAGTTTGGTTGCAGTTATTTTCTTTTCCATTCTCTTCATTTTTTTAATGGTTGTATTCGTCCATTCTTGCACTGCTATGAAGAAATACCCGAGACTGGGTAATTTATAAAGAAAAGAGGTTTAATTGGCTCATAGTTCCACAGGTTGCACAGGAAGCATGGCTGGAGAGGCCTCAGAAAACTTACAGTCATGGCAGAAAGCAAAGGAGAAGCAGGCACATGTTCACATGGCCAGAGCAGGAGGAAGACTAGAAAGCAGGAGGTGCTACAGTTTACTTTTAAATAACCAGATATCATGAGAACTCGTTTACTGTCATGAAACGAGTAAGGAGGAAATCCGTGATTCAGTCACCTCCTACCATGTCCCTCCTCCAACTCTGGGGATTACAGTTCAGCATGAGATTTGGATAGGAATACAAATCCAAACCATATCAGTGGGATTTTTTGCTTTTTTAATTTTTGTTTTTTTAGAATCACATCTTTTAAATTTCTTAAATGGAAACAATAATTGTACATAGTTATGGGGTACATAGTGATGTTTTGATACATATAATGTATAGTGATCAGATCAGGGTAATTAGCAAATCCATCTCATTTATCATTTCTCTGTGTTGTGAACATTCAATATTCTCATTCTAGCTATTTGAAACTATATCTGTAGTCATCTTATTGTGCTATAGAACACTAGAATGTATTTCTCCTATCTAGCTGTAATTTTGTATCCTTTAACAAATCTCTCTCTTTCTGAACTCTACCTTTCCTAGCCTCTAGTATTTTATGTTCTACTTTTTACTTCTTTGCACTTATTGTTTTTTTAGCTACCACATATGAGTGAGAATATGCGATATTTAACTTTCATTTAATATAATGTCCTCCAGTTCCATTCATTTTGCTGGGAATGATAGGATTTCATTCTTTTTTTATGGCCGCATAGTATTCCATTGTGTACATATACTACATTTTCTTTATCCATTCATCTGTTGATAGACACCTAGGTTGATTCCTTATCTTGGCTATTGTGAATATGTTACAATAAACATGGAGTTGCAGTTGTCTTTTTCATGTACTGATTTCTTTTCTTTTGAATAAATACCTAGGAGTGGGATTCCTGGATCATATTATACTTCTATTTGTTGTTTTGTTTTGTTTTTTTAGGACTCTCCATACTGTTGTCCATAGTTGTTATACTAGGCTACATTTTCAATAAAGTGTGTAAGAGTTTCCTTTTCTCTATATCATTATCAGCATTTATTTTTTGTCTTTTTGATGATAGCCATCCCAAGTGAGGTGGAAATGATACCTCACTGTGGTTTTGATTTGTATTTTGCTGGTCTCCCATTCTCTTTGTTTGAGCTTAATATCTCATTCCTCTCCACTCCCTTTTTAGGTGAGATTTGAGGTGGAACAGGAGATAAATATATGTGTTCAATCAGTCATGTTTAATTCAACATCCCCTCCCAGGAGCTCTGGAGGATCTGCTTGACAGCAGTCATTCCTCTTGGGGGGTAGGGTACAGGGAAGAGTCAGCTCTGAAACTTTAAACCATGTAAGGCTGTGAGATCACATCTAACTCCACTATTTGACCCTGAAGAGAATAGAAAACCTGTGGATCTGATGCATATAAGTAGAGATAGCTACAGGCAGCTCACACTTCAAAGCGCTTGACTTTCTGTATTGTAGCTAATTTTTTGAGTTGCTTAGGATGATACTATTGTGGTAAGATGAACTTTAAGCCACCAAAAAAAATGCTAGCTTGGTTTTCTTTGGGTATACAAAAACCTCCTGAAGCTTCAGGTATCCTTTAATAATTAGTAACTTCTTATTCTGGTTAAGTTTGGAGATTATTATGTATGGGGGATTAATTAAGTAAAAATATTGAGAATAATGGAGTTAGAGGAGGAAAGCTAGATTTAATGCTGTGATGTTGGGCTGGAATTGGAGGCATGAATTCATGATTATCAATAGACAGTCCAAAATATAAATATATAGATGCAAGTCTATGTGTACACACATGCGCATTTCAATAAGTAGAGAGCTAAATTTGAATGCAACTCTGGTGTATGAGTGTGAGTGTGTATACATATACATATATCTGCTAGTCCTGTCTACTGAGAGAGACTAGGAGCAGTAATATACCAATAGTAAAAGATACATTGGACCTAGATCTTGATCTTAAAATATCATTCCCCATTAAAAGCAACCAGATCTCTTTGGGAAAATGATAGATTTTTGGTCTGGGTAGAAAAGATAAAAGAAGAGCCAGAACATCTTTTGATATCAGAGAGCAGGGGAATGTTGAAGGAATGCTTGGGACATAAAGAAAGGACACAGAAGTCAGCTTGACTGGGGTCCCACAGGCCAACTCTGGGATAATTTAAGCATCAAAGTAAAATACAAAATAATGTATTGTAACCCAAATAAAGTAGGAATCCATCAGTCTATGCTGATAAATACTGAATAAATAAATGGGGGAAATAAAACAGTAGAAGAGCAACTAATAAATGTAGAAGGGAAGTCAGAGTTAGAAAACAGCATTTGGCAATTGTCATAGTAATAATCAATTTTGGCAGGAAACATCAGTGGCTGCTAGAATTAGTGGGTAAGATATTTACTTAAGTGTCAAACTATCTCCCCACAATATGTTTTAAAATTACAAATCTAAAGGAAAAAGAATAGCTTTGTAGTAGAGAAGCCTGGCAAGGACCATCTTAATCAAGTGATCAAAGTTAACACCAGTAATGAGACAAATTAAAATTCTGTACCACCCAAGACGATGCAATAAGATGAACATTTTTGTGATATATTCTTGCTAAAAATCATAACCTGAATTTAATCACTAAGAAACATCAGACAAACCCATTTTATTTTATTTTATTTTTTTTATTACATTTTAGGTTTTGGGGTACATGTTAAGAACATGCAAAATTGTTGCATAGGTACACACATGGCAGTGTGATTTGCTGCCTTCCTCCCCTTCACCTATATCTGGCATTTCTCCCCATGCTATCTCTCCCCAACTCCCCACCCCCTACTGCCCCTCCCCCATTTCCCCCCAACAGGCCCCAGTGTGTAGTGCTCCCCTCCCTGTGTCCATGTGTTCTCATTGTTCAACACCCGCCTATGAGTGAGAACATGCGGTGGACAAACCCATTTTAAAGCATAGTCTGTAGTGTATAGTTAGCTCTACTGTACTCTTCCAGAATCACAAGATAATGTAAGTCAAGGAATAGCTGAAAAATAGTCTTCATATTAAAGGAAACTAAACAGGTACAATTATTAAATGCAACATGTGATCTTGGATTGGACTTTTTGCCATAAAGCAGTGGTTCTCAAAGTGTGGTCCCAGGATTAGCAGCTTCAGCACCACCTAGGAACTTGCTTAGGAATATAAAATTTTGGACCTGATGTTAAACCCACTTAATCAGAAACCCTAGATTTTGGCCCACTAATCTGTATTTACTGAGACTTCCCATTGATTTTGATGCACACTAAAGTTTGAGATTTATTACTATAAAGTGCACTGCTGGGGCAATAGTTGAAACTCTGGAGTAGGTGGTAATCATATATCAGTGTTAATTTCCTACTTTTCAGGTCATGATAGGGAGTACATACTAAATTATTCAGGAGAAATAGAAAATTATGCTTACCACTTACTCTTACATGACTCAAGAATTGGCCAGGCAAGTTGGCTCATGCCTGTAATCCCAACAGTTTGGGAGGCCAAGGTGAAGGGATCACCTGAGCTCAGGAGTTCAAGACCAGTTTGGGCAACATGGTGAGAACTTGTCTCTACTAAAAATATAAAAACTAGCCAGGTATGGTGTTATCTGCCTATAGTTCCAGCTACTCAGGAGGTTGAGGCAGGAGGATTGCTTGAGCCCAGGAGGTCAAGACTGCAGTGAGCTGTGATCATGCCACTGCACTCCAGCCTGGGTAACAGAGCAAGATCCTATCTCAAAAAAAAAAAAAAAAAAAAAAAAAAAAAAAAAAAAAAAAAAATTTAAAAAAAAAAAAAAAAAAAAAAAAAAAAAAAAAAAAAAAAAAAAAAAAAAAAAAAAAAATTCAAGAATATAAAGTTCTTTGTTATATATACAACTCTTCTGTATGTTTTAAAAGATTTCGATATAAAAATTTTTTTTCAATGGGATGGGGCTAAGTTACAGATTTACTGTATTAGGAAGAAAGTTTGACTCATGTTCACTCTAATTGCTTTTATGTTAAGTCAGATGTGGCACTAAATACACAGGATGCATATTCCATTACATATATGGTTAAATCTGCTGTGGAAAATAGTTTGTTCACCCCAAAACCATCTGTGTTTATTTTCAGGTTGAACAAACCCTAAGGTTAGTCACATTCTTTAAAACCATTTGATGAATGACACAATCTCTGAATCACATCAAAGCCAATATGGTTTCTTCAAGGATTCCATATCAGTGGAAAAACATTTCTGCTCAATAGCGTCTGCCTATCCATATGTGGAAAGAGTCAATACACAAAACTGAAAAATAATTGTTTTCAAATAATTGGCTAGATGACATACACAGCCCTCTTTCTCAGCTGCATTACTAATTGCCTGAATATGATCCCTGTTTGGGATTTTTTTGTTATTGTAGATCTTCGCAAGACTTTCCATTGCACAAAATTATAACACAGCAAGAGGAAAATATAGCCTGAGACAAGTACATATGTTGGATTCTATTCAAATATGCAGGGCTTTATCTAGAAGGAAAAATCCTTTTAGAGTTAGAGAGGAAGTGAATCAGGCCCATAGACCTTGGCTAACCGATATGCAAACATCAGTGGTTGGTGGTTGTTTTTCTACTTTTTGTTGTCTACTTTGAAGTTTCTGTACAATATCCAAATATCCAGCTCCATTCTCCCTGGCGTTTTGGTGGTTCTGCATTTGTTCTGAGACTATGAATGGAGAGTTCCCTTCCAACTAGCAAGTGTTCCTTCCCCAGCCATAATCCTTCAGAAGAACTGAATCTGATCAGTTATGTCTCAACTGAAGACAACATTTGTTTTAACAGCGTTTATTTAGAACATCCTGCTGGTAATGTCAGCACACAGATTGGGTAATTTCCACCAAAATAACTTTCAGGCTATTTGTACTCAATTAAACATTTATTTAAAATTTCCTTTTGGTTTTTACTGCCATAAATGCATTGTTCATTTTTCACATACCACACACTGTTGTTTAGTCTCAAGGGCATTACTTGTTACAAATTTAACAACTGTGACATATTAAAAACAACATTTAGGGAAGAAATTAGTGTTGAGAAGATGTGACCAGATGTTTTCATAGTGTTTTGCCAAAGTGTCACTTAAATGCCAACAAGATTTTAAAAGGAATTTTTTTCCAAAGTATTTCACTATACCAACTTAACCAACCCCAAAATATGTTGCTATCACAAATATATTAGAAATGAAACTTAATTTTCATTTTAATCATGGTTTTCTTGAGGATATGTAAAATCTTTTCATTGTTACTTTTTTTTATAAACCCATAGCAATTGAAAAAATTGTGACTATGCCTCATGCTACCTTTGTGATCCAAGTTTTCCTGTGACTAAAATGGGGATACTGGCTGGGTATGGCAGCTCACACCTGTAATCCCAGCACTTTGGGAGGCTGTGGCGGGTGGATCACCTGAAGTCAGAAGTTTGAGACCAGCCTGACCAACATGGTGAAACCCTATCTCTACTAAAAATATAAAATTAGCTGAGCGAGGTGGCACATGCCTGTAATCCCAGCTACTCGGGAGGCTGAAGCAGGAAAATCACTTGAACCTGGGAGATGGAGGTTGCAGTGAGCCAAGATTGCACCATTGCACTCCAGCTTGGGCAACAAGAGTGAAACTGTCTCAAAAATAAAAATAAAAAAATAAAATGAGATGCCATCTTCTATGATTGCTGTGGAAATTAAGTGTGATACTGTATGTGACAATTTTATCCCAGTACCTGGCACATAATAATGACACTTTAATAGTGTTATTACTATTATAAACATTATTGATGGACTTCACAGGGATACAAGCTAAAATATCCCCACTAAGTGCCCTGGCACTATTTTGACTTAGAGAAAGGGCAGTCTCCCCTGCAAGTTCCTCTGAGGCCCCAGTCTTTGATTGGGATTGTCAGTTGACACTAGAAAAACAAGTCCATCTAGAGGAAACTACAAAAGAAAGTCATTATTATTTTTACATAAATTGGATGGTAATTAGGTGAGAATTACCTGAGCTGAAGTCCAAATTCCAGAGCATTTAGAAATGAGCCTGTAGGTAAATATAACACAACAGAGACTGGACTCCAAGCAGAGAACTCCAAGTTTGCTCTCCTTCAGTGAGAATTCTGTTGATGTCAGAGGGTTAATAGAACTTTTAACAGTTGACTGGGGCCCTGGAGTTTTCATGATTTGGTCCACATTCAAAAATATACAAAAATATAAAAGTCAGTGAAGCAAATGCTGTACAACAAAGGTTTTTCAGGGAAAAGGGATAAGCTTGATCCAAAAATATTTTGGAGGGTGGAGACATTCCAAGCATACCATTCTGTGCCTGTGCCAATGGAACATGGGCACAGCACAGGAACAATGGTCAAGGCTGGAGAGCTTTAGAGTACCAGGGAAATTTTAAGTGAAAAACACAAAGAAGTGAAGAATATCCATCCCCACCCCTATCTCTCTCTCTCTCTCTCTCTCTCTCACACACACACACACACATTTCCCTAGTTACAGGTAGAATTGTAAATTCTGAGTTAACTTTAGGTTTACAAACGATGGATTCAAAAGTTTTGTGCTAAATAATTATAGCTGCATCTTGGAGATGTACAGCTCTACTCTAATAACACATACACATTGAATTGGATGGAGAGATTGGGCAAGTTCCAGCTATTACATTTCCATCCTAAACTGGAAATGACATTTTGTTTCTTTCCATTATCTTTGATGCTAAGTGGGTAAAACTGCCATAATGTGTCAATTTTAAAGATACACATACATATGGACAGCTTTTTCATAATCATGAAAAGGGAGTAACTTCTAGACATGGAGGAATATATACATTCCCTTTCCTAAATTCCATAAAGTGTGTGTATGTTCTTGTTTCATGGTTGTATTTTCCTCATCAGTGTTTGTGACCCCTCAAAACATGAAGGGATTTTGATTTTGAAAAATCCCTCATTATTCCCAAGAACTATATTGGCTGTAATTTGTGGATGTAGTTGTATGTTTGCCGTAATTCATCTTCATTCTTCTCTGTAGGTAATCTGAGGAAATGCTGAGGCACTTGAATACCCAAAAAGGACTAAAGATTTCTCAATATAAATTTTAGTCAAATCCGTTTCAAAAATACTTTGCAGTCTATTTCACTAAAGATGCATTCCCTGTTTTTCCTTGACTTTGATAATATATTTAACCAAAAAAGGGCAATTCAGTTTGTGCCAAAGAATCGTTCAGGAAGTTGCCTGAAGATGGAATGACTCAGTGTTTCTCAAAGGTGGGGCACAGCTCACCTCAATCAGAATCACCTGGGGAGTTTTTACAACATCAGATTCCTGGGCCCCACTCCAGCCCTACTGAGTCAAGATCTCCCCGGGGTGGGGACTAGGCAGTTGCATATTCAATGAGCTCTGCAGTTGATTCTATGCATCTTAAGATGTAGAGGGTAATTAATAGTTCTGGTCATAAAAGGTAGTATTGTCTTCTGCTCAGAAGCTCCTCTAGGTTTGAAGAGAGGGTCAGTGGCATATTGCCTTTGAAAAAAAATTCAGTTTCAACAAACAGCAAGTCATTTTCCCTCTGATCAATACTTTTTCCTAGTATTGATTAAACCTGTTTTCCTTCACAGGTTTAATCATCCAGCCTCCCTCACACAGCATAGCATTTTGAGTGGAGCAGGTACCCAAAACATTTTACTGCTGGTCCTTACTTTACTTCTGATGCTGGTCAGTGTTGCTGGTCAGTGACTATGATCTGAATTTTAAGGCAAAAAAAGGATACATACTAACAGCTTAGTCACCTGGTAGTCACAGGTGTGGGATAGACCTGAATCTCTGACAAAACCTATAGGGCTGTGGTTCTTGAGCTTTACTGCATTAGAATCACCTGGATTTAAAACTGCCACTGTTTAGGCCATATCCCAGACCAAAGTCATCAGAACCTCTGATGGGTAGGGCCCAGATATCAGCTCCCTGGTGATTGCAATGTGAAACCAAGGCCAAGAACCATTGTCATAGGGTATCTGTAGAAAGTGAGGTCTTTAGAACCCAGGGGAAGATCATGAATATTTTCCTTTACAGATGGAACTTTTCTGATCTGTGGTACACTCTAATAGGAGAAAGTTTAGGAGATCTTTCTTTACAGAGACTTGTTCCTGGGAGAGAATTTTCATTTCTTCTGCATATTCAACTACCATTACATGAGGCCCAGTGTGGAAAACTAAAGTTTGAATGTTGGAGGTGTGTAAAGCACATATGCATAGACATACCCACAGTGCATGCTACCCCTTCCTGGCTGCACAGCTCTTCTACACCAACACTTCACTTTGTCTGTTTCAAGATAATCTATGAAATTTATCAGTCTTTGGCTCTTTGTTGTCTTCTCAAGAGCCAGTAACAGATCTCCAGTGAACTGAAACAGGGAAAGTTGTTTTAAACCATTGACTGCTTAATAAATTAGCACTAGATGGCTTTTAGTCTAATTTATCTCTGAGAGCCAGTTTCCCAGGGTATCAGAGCAATACCACAAGAAAAAATATTTCCATTAAACACCACAAAAATGTCTTTCCTGTGATACTTCACTGAAAGGGTGACATGTACGAGATTCTCAGTCACAAAACAGGAAAGAAATGTTTGAAAGTTAAATTAAAAAGTAAAGCACAGTTAAGATTTTATTGAGCTTAAACCCCATTCCTACCCCCTAAACATATAAATCTGTTCTGTGTTCTGTGTCTCCCACTCAGAAGGGTGATAAATTTTGGATGCTGAATTCTTATGTCTCTAAAAATAACGTTTACCTAAAGTGAAGTGCAACATCTGGGTTTATTGGGGGAGCATGAAGTGACCTTTCAGGTTAATTATTTGTGTGGCCAGGTTAGATTTCCCAACCCTGAACATGACGCCAGTTTTGTTTCTCTTGGCCTGTCCACTACAGGTAAAGAGTCTGGTTCCACTGATTTTCCCATAGACCTGCTTCTTAATGTGGAATGTCACCATCAATGCCCTGACATTGAGGAAATCTGCTGCCTGAGTTGAAGGACCTGCTGTCCCTGGGGGCACCTTGGTGTACAGTGAATCAAAATGTATTGAAGAATTCCCCAGTGTTGTCATAGAGTGTGTCATTACAACAGACCCATGGGTCTCTGATGCTCTCAAAAGAATGTGTTTCTTTGCCCTCACCATAAAGGATATGTCTGATTGCCTAGACCAGAGAACAGATTGAGATGGTCCATATGCATCCTTAGAGGCTGTCCAAATAGGAAAGATAGTGAGGCTGGCATCAAATTGATCATAATAACAAATCTTTGCCCTTTCTAACACTCTAGTCCATATTCCAAAACAAGCTAATACCATGGAAAAAGCAGTCTTATGAAGGAATGTGGTGAGAGCAACCAGCTGTCCAGGGTAATCCTGGGAATTGATGGTCTTTTTTGGGGGGGAAAAAAAAAGCAACATCACAGACAGTTTGAAATAAATTTTTAAAATCTCTAGATCTTTGTATAAATTTGAGTCCAAACATTTTCATTCACAACATAAATTTTTCCAGGCACTGACTCAAGACCTGAGAGTTATCTTTTCATTTTTCCCGTTTCCCTACCAAATTGTTTGTTATTCCTTCTCTTTATTTCCACTCTCTTGGCCACTAATTCACTTTAAGACCTTATTGCTTTGAGTTGGTCTATTGTAAAAGATTCTTTACTCATTCCCAGAACTTCAGCCTTTCAAAATTAAAGGCCATTCAATACGCCACCACTAGACAATCTTGGATTATTGCTTGCCTCATTTCACTTCTCTACTTAACTTTTTCCATGGCTCTCCCATTGACTACTGAGTAAGATTATGGCAGTTTATCATGTCGTTCAAGGCTCCAGCCAAAGGACACCCATCTACCCCTTCGTTTCTTAACTTCATCTTGCATTTGTTCTCACCTTTGTCTTATAGCACTCTCTCCATCTGGGCTGTCACTTACTCTCATCTCTTCTTGATAATACTTAATCCAAGTCAGAAATCTCCCTTCTTCCATAAAGTCTTTTCAGGACACTTTAGTCAGAAGCTTTCTTTGCCTTCCTATCATTGAGCATTTGATTGGGGCTAACTCTTAAGGCCTATAACATGAATTTTCTATAGTGATTTAGGTCCCTATATTAGGTCTCTCAGTGAGTTGCCACGTCTGGAAGGTATAAATCATGTCTTTGTATTCTCCATCATGCCTTGTACATGTTGGATGATGAAAGAGTAAATGAAAGAATAAAGGTAAATGCTAATTCCTTCCCTTCCTAATCATACTGAAAATGTGTAACATGGAGAATAAGTCCTGCAGAAATCTCTGGTACATCCAGTTATAGGGCAGCCTGAGCCTAAGGATGGATTAGTGGTGAGGAGATCTTGGCATGTCTGAATTCATGTCAGTTTCCAAAGACCACCTACATGCTTAGAGGCTTATCTGAATAAATGGATCCTCCCAGATATTTGGAATTTCTGAGATGAAAGTGAGCAGAGCTGTGGGCCTGTCATAATAAAGCATGTATTTAAAAAATTTTTAACTGGAGATTATATAAGTATCAGAAAACTTGAGGCTCAAATCTGACAAATCTGTGGTACAGGTGTCTCAGGAACTGTCTGAGCAGGATGACCTTTGTCATGCTTACTCTAGAAACCTGGCTATAAGACTTTGGCAGATTGTGAGTTTATAGGTTGAAAGATGAAAGATAATTTAAGAGAAAAAAAGTACTTCAAAGGATTGAGATGTTGCAACAGATTCCCAGTCTTGGTCAGTGTGTTTGCAAAAGAAGGCTTAATACATGGGAATAGTCGATTCTTAAAAAATAACTTGTATTTACTCAAATTATTTTCACAAGCAGAAATTATGGGCAATTGTGAACCATCGCTTTTTATACATAACAGCTGCACATAACGGCAATGTAAATCAGACCCTTTGTTTTTCTTATATGCCATAGTGCCATGACTATGTCATCATTAACAAAGTGAAGACATTGTTCACAGAATTTGATACATAAAGGTAGATTAACTGGATAATTTAGGTCCCCATATTTTTCTTTAATAGTAAGTATTTATATTTGAACTTGTCAATAATTACCTATATTATCTCCTAATATCATTTTGCCTAGGTATCCCCAGTTTTAAAATTTGTAATATGAGAATAATAGTAACTTTGTCCCATGAGATTATAATGAAGCTTAAATAACAAATATTAAAAGTGTGTTTAAAAAGTGTTTTGCACTTTCTGAAGCACTGAGGTATTTTTGCATGTTGTACATATGTATGTGTTATTCAGATAAAATAGTTGGTTACTCTCTGGTATGTATTTAGTTCTTTGATCCATGCTCCCCTTAGGATTGTTTAAAATTTGCATAGATAGATGATGGATAGGTAGATGCATATATATATATATATATATATATATATATATATATATATCTGTTTTAAATATACATAATTTAATTAACAATCATCTTTATCAGATAATAAGAAATTTAGAAGTGAACCTAAACTAGGAGGTTAGGTTGAATGGATTTTATATATACTATTTGTGTGGTTTTGAACATAATTTTAGATTCTTTCAATACTTTTTAAAAAATGTCCTGTAATGCAGTATCCTCTAAGTGTGGTCTGTGGACCAATATTGGCCCATAATTTGTTCCTAGTAGCAATTTACTAAATTTTTCTTTTGCAAGAGTTTCTTGATTCTTTTTTGGCACAAGCTCTTTGTGTTCTCATTGACTGGCAAAACTAGTTTGTTGCCTGACACTTGTAGTAGTGCTGCTCCAATGGCATTTTACCATTTGAGCACTCATTTGTTCTTTCACTCATTCCACAAGCATTTATTAAGTACCTTATTAATTAAGGTAATCCTAGCAGTATAACAAATAAGTCCTGTTTATGGTAATAAAAAATGTATTTCGGTTGGGTGTGGTGGCTCACACCTGTAATCCCAGCACTTTGGGAGGCTGAGGTGGGCAGATCACAAGGTCAAGAGATCAAGACCATCCTGACCAACATGGTGAAACCCTGTCTCTACTAAAAATACAAAGATTAGCTAGGCATGATGGCACGTGTCTGTAATCCCAGCTACTTGGGAGGCAGAGGCAGGATAATCACTTGAACCTGGGAGGCGGAGGTTGCAGTGAGCTGAGATCATGCCACTGCACTCCAGCCTGGTGACAGAGCAAGACTCTGACTAAAAATAAAATATAAACTTATTTGACAGACATGTCAGAGTCTCTGTGGGTGTCCTAGTCTGATGGCTTTCTGTGTTATCTTTAGGAAAAGGTCTCCTTCATGGCTTCATTCTCTTCTAAGTCCTAAGAGTTCTCTTCATTTAGATAGCAATGGGAAAAGAAATGGTGGGTGTATTAGAGTTCTCAAAAGAAACAGAACTAATTGTGTGTGTGTGTGTGTGTGTGTGTGTGTGTGTGTGTGTGTGTGTGTGTGTATAGAGAGAGAGAGAGAGAAAGGGAAAGGGATTTACTATGGGAATTGCCTCATGATTACAGAGGCCGAGAAGTCACACAATATGCCTTCTGCAAGTTAGAGAACAGGAAAGCCAGGGGTAATTTAGCTAAGTCTGAAGGCGGTGCACCCAGAGAGGGGATGGTGTAATTCTCAGTCTGAGGCTGAAAGCCTGTGAACCTGGGGAGGTTGCTGGTGAAAGTTGATCTGAAGGCCTGAGAACAAGGGGAGCTTCAATATCTGAGGTCAGGTGAAGGTAGATATCCCAGCTCAAGAAGAAAGTAGGTGTTCATCCTCCTCTGCCTTTTAGTACTATTCAGGCAGACCCTCAGTGGATTGGATGATGCCTGTGAATACTGATAGATCTTTACTCAGTCTATTGGTAGAAATGCCAGTCTCTTCCTAAAATAGTCTTATAGACATATACAGAAATAATATTTTACCAGCTATCTGAGCATTCCTTAAACCTGTCAAGTGAACACATAAAATTATCAATTAAGGGGTATAGCCCCTATTAACTATTTTAGGAGGGACACAACATCATATTTGCTCACATTCTCTTTCTGAGGACAATTGTTTTCTCTTACCTCCATGCAAGGACACTGGGAAATACAACTCCTGGCTTTGTGAACACTTCTCAGCATTAACACTTCATTAGGGAAGGGGAGCAAAATGTTTGATGGTCACCTAAACCAGTTCTTCTTAAACTATCTGTGGTGAAGGACCAGTTATGTTTCTTGAAAGTTTAAATTTGTCACAACCTGATACTTGAAAAAAATTCTGTAAAAATGAATTACTAGAAAAACAAACCAACAATATGTTATACAAGTCAAGTTTTAGAAATTATTAGATTCAGGCTGGGCGCGGTGGCTCACACCTGTAATCCCAGCACTTTGGGAGGCTGAGGCAGGTGGATCACAAGGTTAAGAGATCAAGACCATCCTGGCCAACATGGTGAAACCCCGTTTCTACTAAAAATACAAAAAATATTAGCTGGATGTGGTGGTGTGCACCTGTAGTCCCAGCTACTGGGGTGGCTGAGGTGGGAAAATTGCTTGAACCCCGGAGATGGAGGTTGCAGTGAGCCAAGATCGTGCCACTGCACTCCAGCCTGGCGACAGAGCGAGACTCTGTCTCAAAAAAAAATTAGAAATTATTAGATTCAGCAGATATAAACCCACCGTCAAATTGTTACAGTTTCTCCACTTAGTTCATCATGGACTAGTAGCACCACTCATAGACCGGCACCATCTTTGGGCCACAGTTTGAGTAGCACAGTTCTAGACCCTGGAGTTATAATCAGTAGGGAACATGGGTTTTTATTTTCATATAGGGAAACAGATAATAAATAAGAAAATTTTAGGTAGTGAAAATCCATCATGAAGATATGCAAATGGTAGCATGCGACCCAGTAGCTTCTGGAGAGGCCTCCCTTAGGAGGAGCCTCATGATCAAGATAGAACAGCAAATTTGAGGAAATGTATTCAGAACAAAAAGTTCTACCTTGTTGAAATTTGTTTAAGGTAAGTTTCATTTTCATTTCTAATTTCAAAATTTTAATAAGGATTCAGAATATGGTCCCTTTACAAAAACAGGTAAAAAAGAAACATTTTAAAATCTTTTATTCCCTTTTCTTAAAACAGTATATGCATATTATTATTATTACAGCTTTTTTTGAGATATAATTCATATACTATTCAATTAATTCGTCTAAGTGTACAATTTAGTGGTTTTTAGTATGTTTAGAGATATGTACAACCATCACTATGGTAAATTTTAGAATATTTTCATCCCCTCAAAAAGAAAACCTGAATGCTTTAGCTGTCAGCCCATACCCTCTATTGTTCCCAACCCTAAGCAACCATTATTCTACTTTCTATCTTTATAAATTTGCCTGTTCTGGACATTTTATATAAATAGACATTTCATGTAATATGTGATACATGATTTAATCTTTTATGACTGACTTACTTCATTTAGCATAATCTTTTCAAGGTCCAGCTGTGTAGCATGTATTGGTACTTATTTCCTTTTGTGGCTAAATAATATTCCATTGTATGAATATACCACAGTTGGTTTATCCTTTTACCAGCTGATAGACATTTAGGTTGTTTCCACCTTTTAGCTGTTATGAATAATGTTTCTATAAACATTCATGTGCAAGTTTTTGTATGGATGTGTTTTCATTTATTTTGGTATATTCCTAGGAGTAGAATTTCTGGGCCACATGGTAAAACTGTGTTTAAGAGTTTAAGGTCCTGACAGATTACTCTCAAAAGTGGCTTCACAATTTTACATTCCCACCAGCAAAGTATGAGGGTTCCAGTTTCTCCACATCCTTGCCAATACTTGTTTTTATCTGTCTTTTAAAAATTATAGCCATCCTAGTGGGTGTGAAACAGTATCTCATTGTGGTTTTAAGTTGCATTCCCTGATGACTAATAATGTCAAGCATCTTTTCATATGCTTATTGGCCATTAGTACACATTCTTTGGAAAAAATATCCGTTCAAATCCTTTGCAATCCTTTTAAAATTGGGTTACTTCTCTTTTTATGATTGAATTTTTAAAGTTCCCTATATTATCTAGATACAAGTCCCTGAGAAGATAAATGATTTATAAATATTTTCTCCTTGGTAGGTTATCTTTTTGCTTTCTTTATAGTGCCCTTCAAAGCCTAGAAGTTTTAAATTTTGATGAAGTCCAATTAACCTATGTTTTTCTTTTGGTGTTTGTGCTTTTGGTGCCGTACTTAGAAAGCCATTGTCAAATGCAAAGTAATGCATATTTATACCTATGTTTACTTCTAAGAATTTTATAGTTTTAGCTCTTAAGTTTAGATTTTTGATTGTTTTGAGTTATTTTTTATATGTGCTATGAGGTTAGTGTCCAATTTTATTCTTTTTCATGTTATTTCCCAGTAGTTCCAGTGTCAGGGTTTGAATATGTCCCCTGGATTTATGTATTAGAAACTTAATCACTGATGCAACAGTGTTAGCAGATGGGGCCTTTTCAGAGATGTTTAGGTCCTAAGGGTCCCATCCTCATGAATGGAAGTTAAGTTATAAAAGGACTTAATGGAAGAAGTTCATCAATTTTCACCCTTCCACTTTCTGCTATGTGAGAACACAGCATTCCTCCTTGTTGGAAGACACATTGTTCAAGGCTTCATCTTAGAAGCAGAGACTGGACCCTTTTTGGACAACCAAACCTCCTGGCAACTTGATCTTGTACTTTTCAGCCTCCAGAACTGTGAGAAATGAGTTTCTTCTGTTCTTTATAAAATACTCAATCTATGGTATTGTATTATAACAGCCCCAAATGTACTAAGATACCCAGCATCATTTGCTGAAAGACTATTCTTTCTCCATGAAATGGTCTTGATGCCCTTGTCAAAAATTAGTTGACCATATACACATGGATTTGTTTTAGGACTCTCAAGCTATTCCATTGATCTATGTCTATCCGTATGCCAATACCACATTGTCTTGATTACTGTTGTTTTGAAATAAGTTTTGAAATTGATAATTGTGAGTCCTCCATTTTGTTCATCTTTTTCAAGGTTGTTTTGGCTATTCTGGGTCCCTTGCAATTCTCTGTGAATTTTAGTATCAGCTTGTCAATTTCTACAAAGAAACCACTTGGAATTCTGATGAGGATTGTGTTGAATGTACAGATTAATTTGGAGAGTATTGGCATCTTAACAACACTAAGTCTTCTGATACATAAAGATAGCATATTTTTATTTATTTACATCTTTATTTTAACAATGACTTGTAGGTTTCAGAGTATAAGTTTTACACGTCCTTTGTTAAATTTATTCCTAAATACTTTATTTTTTTGATGCTATCAAATGGAATTGTTTTTTTTTTTAATTTCATTTTTTGGATTATTCACTAAAAATGTATAGAAATATAGTTTATTTTTATATGTTGATCTTTTATGACCTTGCTGAAGTCATTTATTTAGTCCAATAGTTTTTTTAGGGATTCCCTAGGACTCTTCAGTATACAAAATCATGCCATCTGCAAATAGAGATAATTTTAGTTTTTTTGTTTCTAATATGGATGCCTTTTTTTTCTCATGCCTTACTATCCTAGTTCAAACCTCTAGTACAATGTTGAATGGAAGTAGCAAAAATGGATATCCTTGTCTTGTTCTTGAGCTTAGGGAAAAGGATCCAGTATTTTACCATTAAGCATGATGTTTGCTATGAGTTTTGTAGATGCCCTTTATCAAGCTGAGAAAGTTTTCTTCTATTTCTAGTTTGTTGAGTGTTTTTATCATGAAAAGGTTTTAGATTTTGTCAAATGCTTTTGTCTATTGAGATGATGATATGGTTTTTGTTTTTTATCCTGCTGATATGGTGTATTACACTAATTGATTTTCAGTTGTTAAACCAACCTTGCATCCTGAGATAAATCCTAGTTGGTCACCGTTTATAATTCTTTTGATATGGTGCTGAATTCCATTTGCCACTTATTTTTTTGAGGATTTTTGTGTCTATATTAATAACAGATAATCTGTAGGTTTCTTTTCTGTGATGTCTTTTTTTACAATTTCAGGGTAATTGAGGGTTTGGGTCTGTTAGAGTGAGTTGGAAAGAGTTACCTCCTCTTGCATTTTTTGAAATAATTTTTGAAGGATTGGTGGCAATTTTTCTTTAAGGAAGTATTTGGTAGAATTCACCAGTGAGACCGTCTGGGCCTGGGCTTTTCTTTGTGTACTCATTAAATCTCTTTACTTGTGTTATAGGTATATTCATATTTTCTATTTCTTCTTGAGTCTGTTTCAATAGTTTGTGTCTTTCTAGGAATTTTTTCATTTCCTCTAAGTTGGCTAATTTATTGGCACACAATTCTTCAAAGTATTCCTGTATAATATTTTCTCTTTCTGTAAGATCAGTTGTAATATCTACTCTTTCATTTCTGAATCTAGTAATTTGAGTTTTCTCTATATTTTTCTCAGTCTAGCTAGAAGTTTGTCAATTTTGTTAATCTTTTCAAAGAACCGGCTTTTAGTTTTGTTGATTTTTATCTATTATTGAATCTACTTTAGATTTTTACTAACTTAATTTCAGTGTGATATAAAAACATTATTTCTATATAGCTCTATTCTTTTTTCCGTTTTTTGTTACACATAATATTATATTGTATTTGTTATGCATATTGTTGTTATACATGTTACTTCTATAAATGTTACAAACTCTAAAATATATTATTATAACTTATTTTATATAATTTTATGACTTTTAAAGAAGCTGAAAGAAGATGGGAGAACAAGTATATAGTTATAGCTTTTGTTATATTAATCTTCTCATTTATCATTTCTGATTTTCTTCATTTGTTCCTGTAGACCTGAGACATCTGTAGTCGTTTCTTTAGTCTGGTAGAGCTCTGCTTACACCCACCTCCTTTGTGCAGATATTGGCAAATATATTACATTTCTATGTGTTTTGGCCCAACAATACATTTTTTTTAACATACTGTTATACAACTGTTTTTTTTAAAATCAGTTAAGAAAAGGAGAAAAATATGCATTTATACTGTCTTTTATAATTACATCATTATCTTGACTTTTTGTTTGTCTTATGTCATGCTTTTTGTTTTTTTGTATGTGGATTCTAATTCTTATCTGGGGCTTTCAACCTGAAGAAATTTCTTTAGTATTTCTTGTAAGTCATGTCTGCTGGTAACAAATTCTCTCAGTTTTTGTTTATCTGGGAATCTATTCTGCCTTCATTGTTGAAGGATAGTTTTGTAGGATAGAAGATTCTTGTCTGACAGCTGTTTTTCTCTGAGCACTTTAAATATATAATTCCCTTTAACTTCTGGAGTCCATTGTTCCTGATGAGAAGTCAGCTGTTCACCTTATTGGGGTTCACTTGTATGAGAATGAGTTAATTTTTGCTTTCTGCTTTCAGGGTTTCCTTGCTGTCTTTGGCTTTCAACATTTTTACTATAATATATCAATTTGTGGATCTCTGTTTATCCTACTTGGAGTTTTCTGGGCTCCCTAGATGTATAGATTAATGTTTTTCAATAAACTTGGGAACTTTTCAGCTATTATTTCTTTGAATGTTTTTCTTCCCTTTATATTTCTCCTCTCTTTCTGATACTCACATTATGAGTATATTGACATCCTTAATGGAATCTCACATCTTCTAAGGCTCTATTTGTTTTTCTTCATTCTTTTTTCTCTCTATTCCTCAGATTGTATAATCTCTATCAATTTATCACAAGTTTGCTAATTATTTGTTCTGCCATTTCAAATATACCGTTGAGCTCCTCTAGTGAATTTTTAAGTTTCAGTTATTGTACTTTTCAACTCCAGAATTTCCACTGTATTTTTTTCCTTATAATTTCTATCTCTTTATAGAGATTCTCTATTTGATGCAACATTGTCATCAGACCTTCTTTAGCTCTTTAATTATGATTTCCTTTAGCTCTTTGAACACATTTATAATGGCTACTTTGAAGTCATTGTTAAATTTAACATCTGTTTGCTCTCACAGGCAGTTTCTGTTTCCTACTTTTTTCTGGTGAATGAATCATACTTTCCTGTTTCTTTGCATGTCCCATTTTAAAAATAAAAACTGAACATATTAGATAATATATTGTAGCAACTCTGGGTACTGATTCCCCACTGTGGGGTTTATTATTGTTATTTGCTTGTGTACTTATTTAATGAGTATCTGGATTACTTTAGTGGAGTGTATTTCCCCTCTACAGTGTAAAGCCTCTGATGTTGCTCCTCAGGGGACACAATCTTGGGTATGCCTATAGTCACCCTAAGATGAAAGTGGTTTTGGCAGTGCTTTCTTTGATAGTCTTTTTTTCTCTGACTACACCCTGCTATTAAGCAGTACTAATTGCCAGCTGACTGCTCTATTGTTTTCAACAATGTCCTGGGGCATAAATTGCTTCATAAACTAATTCAATTAAATTCAGGCTCCTTGGAAGATAAAGTTGCAGAGGGCAGTATTTGAGATTTGTTCTAGCTCCAGTTGTTCTTCCCAGCTGTCTCTTTTCCAATTTGTTGCCAGTGAACTAGCCCCCTTCAATTTAGTCTATATCTCTAATGAATCTATCAATCTCTTTCCAATTTCCTCTCACCATGATTCCCACTATTTCTAAGAGTGCCCTTGGGACTAAACTCCACACTTTGTTGCAAATGAAGTAAATTCCTTGGGGAAGAGATTTAGGAGCTCTGGGAATGGGGTGGGAGGTGTGGAGACAATGAATTACTTCCTTCTGAGTGACAGGCCCTCTTTCAGAGCTAAGTGCCCAGTGGATGGAGGCAGCAGACTCTGGTGTATTCAGCTTGCCTACCTTGGCATGGAAACCCTGCCCCATGAGCTGCAGTTAGGACATTAAGAGCCCTGGTATTCTCAGCGGCACCATGTTCTTCACCCATGAGTGGAGGTTTGGCAGAAAATGGGAGTTCCCGCCTCGCTGTTGCACTTTCCAATAACTTAGCCTCAGCAACAGGATGAGGCTGTTGCTGAAGGCAGGATGAGAATTGCTGACATCCTTTGCCTCCTGGGAGAATAGCCTCTGACTGGGAGCTTGAGAGAGAGGAAGCCTTGTATTTTTGGCTATACCAAGTCAGGAGTGGAGTTTCTGTCTCATTGCTAGGAGGAGGGAGGGTATGATTCTTCATTGAAATCCTGCAAACTCTTGCAGTTCTTTCTGGGTTTTAGTAGATTTTATTGAGTTCTTCGTTTGGAAGCCCTTAGGACCATTTCTTTTAAGTGTTCTTTTTTTTTCTAGTTATAATTTTTACCAGTTTCACTGGAGAGTGGCTACATGGAGGTCCTTGTACTTTTATGCAGAAGTGGAAATTGTATATGTTAATTCTTTCATTTATTTACACCTTCACTCAGTTTTATTGAGTGTGTATTGTGTGTCTGATCCTATGATAGGAGCTAGAGATACAGTGGTGAGGAAAACAGACTTGGAACTTCCTGTATAGTAGGCAAGTCAGACAAAGGCAAAACAAAACAAGATTAGAAGCAACTTGACAGAGGTTTCCATTAGGTTTTGAATGAATAACAAATAAGTAAATGAATTATATTAAATTATTAGAAGGAAATTATGCTTAGTGAAGATAAAACAGAATCATACAGCTTAGAGTCTGTTGAAGAAGAGGGGGAAGCTAACATAGTGGTTGGGAAAATAGTAGGATGACTTAGATTAGGAAAAACAAAGAGCTGTAGGACCTGAGATCTTAAGGATGAAGACTTTTAAAGAAGTGACTAACATCTGCTTTTAGCCCTGTGGCTGACTATAATTCAAGGTAAACAGCCTATGGAAAGAATAATTATGCATGATTTAGGGAAACATATTGCTTACATATAGCTTACAACATATAACTTTAAAATAGAGAATAATTACTGGAAGTGTACTGTATTTGGGCTTCTTTCATTTAATTCTATCGATAACTTAATTGCTGTAAGCTATGGCTATATGACTATAATTCAAGGTAAGCAGCCTATGGAAAGAACAGCCTTTAAAATAAGGCTAAGAATGCCTGAGTGATTCAGTGACCAAGTTACCTATTAGCTCCAGCTATCCATCAAAGAGCACCATACTGCCTTGAGCTAAGGGCAGTTGACTATTCCTTAAGATGTATGCCTTTTAAGCATTGTTCGAACTGGTGGCATTTTGTAGTCTAGGAGTAGGAAACAAAAATAATAGATTCCTATTATATGCATATATAAATTTAAAATATTGTAAGGAAATATATATTGAATTACAGTTTCTTTTTATTGTCTTTTCCTGGTTCAACAAACATGTGTTGAACACTTAATATGTGCCCTGCACTATTGACAAAATTAATATGATGGGCTCTTGCACTTAAGGATCACATACTATTTGGAGTAAATATTGGGTGGGGTAGATGGATAAACCAAATAAACTCTTATTAAAAATGAATATATTAAAGGCAGTTCAGCAATTGGGATGAGGACTTTTATTGTGGGAAAGGAGGGTGAGACCACAAATTAATCCCAGTTGGAGCTGCCCAACACAGCATATTTCACCTGTGTTAAGAACCCTAAGTGCAGTAGACTTTTTAAAAATAGAAAGCTTATTGCTTCTCAGGGATATCACTCTGATTGATCGATTGCCTAACCAGCATTTCTTCCTTCTATTTTGGGTAATTGTATACTTAATTATTTTTTCAATCCATAAACATAGTTTATCTCTTCATTTATTTTGAACTTTTCTAGTATCTCTCAGCAATGTTTTATAGTTTTCAGTGTAGAAGTATTATATATCTTTTGTTAGATTTATTTCCAGGGTATTTTTTTGTTTCATATATTACTGAAATTGCATTCTTAAAAAATTTTATTTTGCAAATTGTTATTGCTAGTATATAAAAATGCAGTTGATTCTTAGATATTAGTTTTGTATTCTGTGACCTTGCTAGACTCATTTTTTACTCCAATAGTTGTTTTATAGATTCTCTAAGATTTTCTACAAAAAAAAAAAAATGTGAGTAGGAACAGCTTTACTTCTTTCTTCCAAGATTTTTTTTTTTATAGCTTTATTTCAATGGATAGGTCTGCCAGTAAAATGTTGAATAAAATTGGTGAAAAAAATTATTAATATTCCTTTTCTTTCCTTTAAAGCTGAGCTCATCAAAGAATAGCTACATTTCTTTACCTACTTCTGTGCTTCATTCT
Source organism: Cebus imitator (assembly GCF_001604975.1). Taxonomy (NCBI): domain Eukaryota; kingdom Metazoa; phylum Chordata; class Mammalia; order Primates; family Cebidae; genus Cebus; species Cebus imitator. The sequence goes on along the minus strand of NW_016107722.1, from coordinate 829,281 downwards.
TTAGTCTGCTCACATGAGCTTTCTCTAAGGTACTCTATATTAAGCCACTTTGTCAAAGGCCCTAGTGACCCCATTTATAGCAGAATCCAACAGGCCTTTCCCAGTTCGTCTTTTCTGGCCCTTCCTATGCATTTATCCTTGTCCTTAGAGCTCTCTCCTTTCTTGGTTTTCAAATCAGTTACTTTGAATCCCTTTCAGCCTCAATCATGACTACCTCTTTTTCTGTTCGCCTTTTAAATTGTTTCTCAATTGTCATTTTTTGAAATAATTTTCTATTGTTTCCAAGTTTTCATTCTGGATGCCCTCTTGGGGGCAAGTGCATTCACTCCCCAGACTGCAACTCAACATGAGTATTGATGAGTTTCAAATCACTATTTCATGCTGTACTTTCTTCTCTATCTCCAAACTATTATCTAGTGGCCTAATGGATCTTTCTGCCAGAGTTTTCCATGGACACTTGTAACTTAATATGCATACAACTTAGCTCATTATTTCTTCCTATGTTTAGCCTGCATCTTTTTTTTCCGAATTTCTACAAACGAGTGGAAATTCTTCACATATACAAAACTATTTAATGACAGTCTTTGCCCATACTATTCCTTGTGGCTGGAATGTTCTCCTTCACCCTCTCTTTAGCTGGTGCATATGTACAACTGAAGTCATTTGCCACTAAGAAACTTTTTCTAACTAGCTACACTCCACACTAGCCAGCTAGAACTGAACTCTGTACCTGGCATGGACTTCCTTCAAAATATCTATACATCTTTTCTAGACATCTATTTGTTTATATGGCTGTTTCCCTCTAAATTCAAGGACCTATGTCTTATCTCATTTGTTTTTGTGTCTCCAGATCCTCCCATGGTACCTGGCCCTTAGTTATACTCATTAGGTATCTGTGGTTGTATGCATATTACAATAAAGCCTTAATCTAGTAAAGTATATCAACCTAGATGAAGAGAAATTAATATTATACCCATATGGAAGAAGATTGTGGTGACAGAAAATGATGATCTGTGACTGCATCTACGAAAGAGGTATGCTCTGAACACTTTTCAGTTCATCTCCAGAATTTTTAAGGGAAGTGAATAAATGCCTCTTAAATAAATGCCAATTCTCTTTGCTCTAATTCTGTGCTGAACAAGGAAGTAGATTATGATTTAGCTTCTTATATATATCTGCCTACAAAAACAAGTGGAAACAAACAAAAATGGACTAATTAGATAAACTGGGAATTTAATCTGTTGAGAAGTTAGAAGTCTCATTTTAAAGGAAGTAATTGGCATTTCACTTCTCTCGGCTTGGTTAGGATGAGTTGACTTCCCTAGTTCTTATCATCTCTTATCATCATCTAGACATCCTATCATGTCAGATATCCTGACAAAACTGGTCTGGTCTACACAGCTAACTCAGAGCTGGCGCAAGATCTCTCCTTAATTTGTCTGTGTGGCTCATGTGTGTGGCCACACCTTGTGTTCTTCATGGGATTTTTCTACCCGAAGAACTTAAGTTGTGTTTTTATCAAAGAGCTCACCAGGAAAACCTAAGGCTTATTTAAGTTCTGCCTAATATTATATAATGGGATTATTGATAATCTCTTCTCTAGTAGTTGTTTAGAATAAACTCTCGTAAGTTAGAGTGAAATATGAAAAGAAGTTAAAGGGATGATGAAGGGATGAGAATAATTAGACATGTGAAGGCCAAAAGATATAGCTACAACATTAGCTATGTAGCAGCAGGTGAAAAGTAGTTAAAGAAACAGCTGAAAAAGTAGAGCAATATTAAGAAGAGGAGAAGGATAAATGGGGTAGAGAGGAATTCTTAAAAAATACATATTCAATGATTTCTAATAGTGCCCAGTTTTCCCCAGCCACAAAGTGCTTTTTATGTGTCACAACAAATTCTGAAAGTCAGTTTTGACAAGGGGGTCTTCTAAAGGCATCACACTAGGCTATATAGTTAAGGTAGTTTTTTGACATTTGGTTTAGGTTTCTAATCCAGTATGAAATAAGATTCATTTATTCATTGAAGTGTTTATTAAACCTACTACATGCCATTCAGGGACCCAGAAACTAGGGACATGATTATGAATAAGATAGAAAGGTGGCCAACAGATCAAGTTAACAGTTATTATTTGGTGTGCCAAATATAAGGAAATGTAATATGCAAATGGTGTTATGAGAGCAAAGAAGAAGGGCATTTCTTGGCAGCTGGAGAGGCTCCCCAAGGAAGGCTCCTTATTAGACTGGAATTTCTAGGATAACAGGACGTGATCTCCTCTTACTCACTCTGACATCCCTGGAACTAGCCCAGTGCCTAGAAGCTGAAAAAAATAAGTTGAATTATTGAACTCATCAAAACCCATCTTTACTTCAGTTGCTTGGAGTGGAAATCATCCCAGTCGGAGATATTGCCCCAAATCCTATTGTTTGATTATTAGAATTTCTTTATTAGAACAGATTTATCTGGAAATATTGATTAATCTGACATTTTTATTTTTTGCCATTAAGGTTTCACGAATACCAAAATTTTAGTGTGAACTCTCAAGTAATCACTACAGCAAGAGTCAGTGAAATATGAGAAAAATATTGAGCATATCTTTAAAAAATTGTGGAAATAATCAATATGCAGTACCAGTGGAAACAATACAGTACAGCATAAATTGAACTTCAGCAACTTGATGAAGCAAGCACATCCTCCTATTTGAGCTCTTTCACAATATATCTGTAGCGTTGCAACTGGATATTTACAGATACCTGAAATACCTAAAGACCACCTGATTATTATTTGTAGCTACTTCTGTATACCAAGAAATTAGCTGCCAACTCTCTTATTCTAGCGGCTAAAGTTTGGAAAGCAGACAAAACAAAAGCTTCAAAGGAATATCCTTCATATTAAAACTCCCACAAATCATGTGATGAAGGTCAAAGAAAGTGAACTTCAAATGAGAAGATTTAGCATTTTACTGCTTTTTGGCATCTGGCATAGGTCAGTTAATCTTTCTGAGTGTTTCCTAAATTATAAAATGTAGATATTGTGGTGCTTGCCCAACTTCATGGCATTGCTATGAAGATCAAAAGAGATAATATAGGTAATGGAACTTTGAAAACTGTAAAACTCAATATGAATATTAATTGTTAAAATAATGTCATGAATGGAAAATGGAATTCAAATTGCTGACCATGAATGTGGCCCGTGATGAACAAATATTAATGTTCCATATTCAGATCCAGAGCCCTTGACTTGTTAACAGTTCATCACAAGATACTGAAAAGAATTTCATGCTGGGCAAAAAGATTTAGGAATTGAGTAAAACAGGTTTTTGTTTTGTTTTTTGTTTTTATAAAGCTAGTTCTCTGATCTATCCAACAACAAAAACCATGAGCACATATCCTTTAAAAGGATATCCTTTTAATGATTTAGGAGGTTTTTTAGGCTCTCCGGAGTTCTCACAGAGGCTAATATGGAAAACTCGCTTACCCAAGAGGCTTCGTTGACTAATTAGACAATCTGCACCAATCTGGTGGCCCCAGCTGTCTAAATAAAACACGCCTTGATGGTGGAAAGCTCAAAGCAAAACTGGAAGGGGCAGGAACTGAGACAAGAATAAAAATCCATGAGAGACAGCCTGGCCGGCCGCTTTCTCTGAGTGTCTGAGAAGCAACATCTTTATAAGACTGAAAGAGTTTATTTTAACTATAACTAAAAGAAACTAAGTACCAGTTACTACTAGCAAGGGTGATCTTTATCTGTCTTTGTTGACCTGAGAGAAAGGGAAGGAATCTTAAAAGGCTCTAGCAGCTGCGGGCTCCTCACAGAGGACATCTCCCGCACATTTCTAAAATGTCTTGGATTTTTTCCAACTTTACCTTGTGTTAGAAGAAGTTGCTTATGGGAGTTAAATGCCCTCCCATACGGGTGACCCCATGTAGGTGTCACCAACTACCCTGCATTCAGCAGAATCAGCGTTTTCCCAGTCTGTTTCTGGTAAAGGCCAGTGATTACTTTGTGAAAGGTTTTGTGGTCTCCTCCTGGCTTGGTTTCCCTTGGAAGGCTCTCTCCCAGCACCTGTGAGCCCTCACCCTGAGAGAAGGCTAATGTGCTAATTACCACGAACTCAAAAATGTAAGCTGTAAACAAATGAGAGCTGTGTTTATAATCAATCAGTTTTATGACCTTCTGATGGTGATGATATCAGTGGCGTTTACACTGGAAGACCGCACAGCGTTCTCCAGCAGCTGGCCGCTTATGTTGCTCTAGAGCGGAGGACGATGTGGCCCATTAATTGTAGTATTTGCACTGAAGGGAATGTTACTTTGGCCAAATGGCCAATCCTGGGTCTTAGGATTGCCAAATAAATTATTTTCAAAAATCTTAAAGTCAGTTTGGATGGTTTTCAAATTATTCATGGTTTGGGGGCCTATACTTACCCCCAAATGAAAACCCAAGAATGCATTCTTTCTGAGCTGTAACTTGATATATACATGATTTGAAGACAGCAGGGAGATACTAATCCCAAGGAGAGACAGGAGGGGCATTCATCTTTGGCCTGGATGCACGAAGAAGAGCTCTTCCCCTCTGATTTAGGGAATGACCTCTGGCACATCACGCTAACTCTACTTATGCCTTGTTTCTCCACCTGAAGGCTAAGGTGGAGATGACTTGGCAGCAGATGCCTGCAGAACACTGTGATCCTAAGACCAGGAGGATCCATGCAAAGCATAAATATCATAAAACGTGGCAAGAGAAATGTTTACACTAATCTGTGGTTTCTGATCAAAGCCAAAATTGCTGGGTTCTTGAATGAAAACTTCTGGCTGCACATGTGAGATTTGCAACTGCCTTTGGCACCTATAAAATATGATTTGTGAGGTGCCGAACAATGTCATGGGGGTCTCCAAAGCCTGCTTCTTTGGCATCCATATTCTTCATTCTGAGTCCTGCCAATGTGAGGAGATGTGGGTGCATGAACTTTGGCTGCATTTTGGGTTTGTTAACAGAGCAAAGAATTTACCAGTGAAGCCCCAGTGCATTTTGCCCCAAGTACCTTGCCCTTCATTTATAGACTCATGGGAAAACCAAGCCCATCTGTTTCTCATTCATTTACACTTTACTCATCAAAATGTTGGTTTTGGTTGGATTCCTTTGTTTTCGTTTCAAGAAACCTTTAAGAATGTAGAGTGGAAAAAAGATGGGTAATTACCAAGAAGTGCTGAGGACCTTAACCTCTCTGTCCTGTTTTTAGCATTATTTATGGTCCATTGTGTGGTGACAAGCATTTTTTTTCCTACTGTCCCACTTAACAATTTCCCTAAGTTATTAAAAAAGGAAGGAAGAAAAGAAGGAAGGTCTTTTTTGCTTCTGTTCCATAACCAAAGATTTAGAAGCAAGCTAGAATCTGCAGGCTTCCATGAGGTAACAGTCATAGGATCCCAGATTTTGCCTTTCCTTTTTCTCAATCTCTTGTTTTTAAAGAGACAACAGCATTTTCTTAGGTTCATGAAAGTCAGTGGCTGGGAACTGTTTATCCAATCGACTTTAGAGAATAGGGTAAAAGAGTCTAGTACTCTTTTTTTTTTTTTTGTCCTTTGTCAAGTACTCTTGAATCTATGAATATTTGTGAGCTGCAAGAAAAATAAATGCAGTCGATTTTCTGGCCTTTTGGGGAGTTTTATATCCCCATGAAGTAGTTTTTTCCCTAACTTTTAGTTAAAATCCGTAGTTGCAGGCATTTTAAGTGGGACCAAATTCCTTTCTTGCTTACAGTTGTAAACTTGCTGATCTTTGGAAGTAGAAGTAAAGTTAGATTACATCCTGTCTCCCTCACCACCAGAAAAAAGCGAGATAACTCCCTCCACAGTCTATAGTTTATACATTCCTGAATAACAACCATAATCCAAACTTTGTAGGAAGACAATGATAAATATCTCATTTAAAAAATGCATAGTGCTGTTGATTATGTACTATATGTACTGTATAACTTTAAACAAGGTTATTATTTAAAGAACAAGGAATTTACATTGTTGGATTATTAAGTTTTGATAGTGGTAAACCTATGGCACTATTGTTAGTTGTCTCAGTAGCATCTTATTACAAGTATTATTTTTAATAATGTGACAACTAGGTGCCCTTATAACTTGGCAAATTTATTTCCATTTTACCTAGTAATGGCTTTACTTTTTGTCATGTGTGCCAGGTGGTAGAAGACCAATATAATCTTCAAAACTTAACTAATTGAACAAAGAAGAGCTTGCTGTTATTATGGTATTTAGGAAGTTCCAGAATTACTACTATAGCTATGGCTTTATGTTAAATACCATTCAAGTGAATGGCAGCCTAGCAATGGCATTGAGAGCCTGTGTTTTGGAAATCCCATCTACCTGTATTGAAATCTGAGATCTGCTACTTAGCATTAACTAAGGCAAGTTAGTAAGCCTCTCTGTTTCCTTATTTATAAGGCAGGAGTAATAATAGTGTCTCGTCTAGTGATACATTGATAAACGACAATTTCCATGGTATAAATACTTGCACTGTGGCTGATTTCAGGTTGCCAACCAAAGTTGGGGAAAGATGAGCACAATCAGCCCTCGAGCTGGTGCAGGCCATTGCCACTGCTTCACTAACAGCACGCAAACCTTACAGTGTTGGGAGTATTAAAGGCACTACAGCATGTGAAGTGCTTACGTTGATTATAAGATACCTCAATTTTAAGAAAAATAATTATTTAAAAGTAGATTTTTAAGGGAAAATATATTTATTGCCTGTATATAACTTGTTTCAGAAATGACAAAAATAAAATGCTTGTGTTAAGATTGATGAAATGGTGTTTACTCTGTACTAGGTACTATGCTAAGCACGTCTCATAGGTAAGAAGCCTACATCACACATGCCCTTAGCTTATGATTATATTTATTTGCTTATTAAATTAGAAGTACTCTCTCAAATGTGGACATCCTGGCCCTTCTGGTTCTTTCATTAGAAGTTTTGAAAGTCTCTCTGGCACATCTTGTATTAGTCTACTAGGGCTATCATAACAAAAACGCCATCATCTGGTGGCTTAAACATCAGGAATGTACTTATCACAGTTCTGGAGGCTGAAAGTCCAAGATGGAGACGTCAGTAGGTATGGTTTCTCCTGAGGCTTCTCCTTGGCTTAGAGATGCCTGTTGTCTTGCTGTGACCTCACATGGCCTTTTCTCTGTGCACACGCACCCGTGGTGTATATTCTTCTTCTTGTAAGGATACATGTCCTACCGTTTTAGGGATTCAACACATGAATTTTGGAGGGACACAGTTCTGTTCATAACATACTTATTTAGGCTGTGTATCAGTTTCCTGTGGCTGCTGTAACAAAGTGCCCCAAACTTGGGGACTTAACACCAGTGTGTTCTCTCACAGTTCTGGAGTCCAGAAGTCCAAAATCAAGTTGTCATCAGGGCCATTCATGCTCCCTTTGAAATCTCTGGGGGAGATTTCATCTCATCCAGCTTGTAGTGGCTCTAGGCATTTCTTGGCTTGCGGTGGCAGCACTCCAATCTCTCTCCACATTAGCACATAGCCTTCTTGTCTTCTCTATTCCATTCTCTCTTTTAATGACAGATATCATTAAGGTTAGGGTCTACCCAGTTAATCTAGTATGATCTCATCTTAAGATCTTTAATTCAATGTTATCTGAAAAGACCCTGGTCACATGCAGAGGTTCCAGGTGGACATATCTTTTTTGGGAGGCCACCATTCAACCCACTGCAGTCTGGTTGATTCATCCAACAAAATGCATGGGACAGCATATTGATTTGTATCACAACTAGTTATAGCATCAATGTCTAGTAAAGAAAGCTATTTGAGTAATCTTGCTTTTAAAAAACTTTTTGCAAATCCATAACAGCTGACACTAGCTGTGGCTGAAACAGCTGAGTAACCACCTGAGACATGGACCCTGCTATAATATAGAGTTGTACCTGTGTTGCAACTGCCCAACTGGGGACTCCATTTCCCAGCTTCTTTCAATTTTGGTGTGGCCCTGTGACAAGTTTTGGCCAATGGGCTATGAATGGAAGTGATGCATGTCACTTCCTGGATGAGGTAGTTAAGTATTCTACCTTGCCCATATTCTCCTTGTCTTTCAGGGCAAACTTGGAGGGACTGCATGAAGATTGTATCTTACAAGATTAATGGAGACTGGATACCTGAATCATCACTTGGGGGTAAGCTACTCAGAAATGATGCCCATCAAAGACTATCCTTATAAACATTTGCATGAGTAGGAAAAAATAAACTTTTACTCTATGAAGCCACTGAGATTCAGGAATTATAGCAGTTAGCTTATTCTGACGAATTCTCCAGCTGGCATTACACAATATATGCACAATAAAACACATTTTATAGTCAAATTGTGACATTGATTCATAAGGTATCCACTACATTATCTTGCCATGGTAGGAATTGTTCACAAAATAACATTGGCTAGAAGAAATATTTGACTGTCTGAAATAGATTCTGATTAGGAAATGCTATAAAGAAATGTTAAAAATTCTATCTAACTCACTTAACTTTCCAAATTCACTTGTTTTCCCTGGAAGACAATCAAGAATCAGTAGTAATATTGAAAGATTATCTCATGGGGAGAATTTCTTAATTTGAGGAGTAGTTACGATACAGTGGGAAAGAACCTAGCGTTTAGAGTCAGATGAATTTGTGTTTAAATCTCTGATATGCCACTTTTACTGTGTGACTTGGAAAAACTATTTAATATTTATTTTAAAATTAATTAATTAATTAAAATTTTGAGACAGGGTCTCATCCTGTAGCCCAGGCTGAAGTGCAATGGCATGATCATGGGTCACTGCAGCCTTGAACTCCTGGCCTCAAGCAGTTCTCCCACTTCACCTTCCCAAAGTGCTAGGATTATAGCTGTAAGCTACCATGTCCAGGCAAATTATTTCATATGCTTTTAAATAATTTAATATGCTTTTTAAAATAATTTAAAAAGCATCTTAAATAATTTGGCTGGGCATGGTGGCTTACATGCTTTACCCTTTGTATTTACAAAAATGAGAAAAATGGCACCTGCTTCACACATGTGATTATTGTGAGGATTAAATAAAATAAGGAAACAATGCGATTGCTTAGTACATGCTCAGTTAATGACTATGGCTGTTTTATTGTTTAATTGTTACTGATTGTGTTGTATGCTTTCTGAAAATACTCAGGATGTTTCTATTTCCACCACCAACTTGTGATTTGGCTTGACGTTTGTGACATTTAGATTGCCAGACACAGTCAGTTCTACCAGTGTGTTGTTTGAGATTAAACCATCTTAAAAGAGGCTCCCAAGCCTTTATATCACCAAGAAAATGGTCAACCTCTGTGGTGTGTAATCCTAGCCATGCTTTGAAAGGGATGGTGGAGGAGACAGACCAATAATACTTCCAGGGTTCATGACAATGTATACACCTAGGGCTCTGAAGCAATGCCATACCATCTATGGTGGAGAATTATGTACTAATTGGAAATCAGATCCTTGTGTGTTTCTGGGTTCTGGTAGAGACACAGCACCTAAACATGGAATTTTGAGTGTACATACGGCCTGAACTGTCTACCTTACTTGAGTTCTATCAGACCTACTAAGTCATAAATTACAGTACAACAGCAATCTACATATAGAAGTGGCACATCTGGGATTGAACATGAGCAGGGTCAGAGGGTACAAGAAAGCTGCATGAGCAAGTAGCTTAGACTGCCATACCATCCACTACTTTTGCACCATTTCTACTCCCTCATCTTACACCTAGGGCTACATACAGAGTCTCATATGATCAGTTGACCAAAAAAAAAAAAAAAAAAAAAAAAAAAAAAAAAAACCAAGCTTGGTTATGGATATATATATTTTTTTATGGTGGTTATATAAAGAGGAATCCTTTCAGTGAACACAGCTTTGGGCAATGCAGCCTATCTTCCTCTTTGTATGGTAAAAGAAGTGGTCAAAGGAGTAAATATATACTGCCTCATAGACAGTTGCAAATGGCTTGACTAAATGGTCAGGGGTCTGAAAGAGAGTGATTAGAATGTTGGGGGCGAAAAGATATAGGGAAGAAAAATATGGATGGCCTTTGCAAGTGAGCACTAAATGTGAAGATATTTGTACCACATTTCAGCGCATAAACAGAATAGCTATGGTGGCAGAAATAGAGACTGTGCATTAACCTAAGAGTATGTTTTCTCACTCACTAAGATTGATCTAGCTTTTGCTGCTACCAAAAATCCAGCATGACAGCTACAAGGACCAATAGAGAAATAGCCTTGAGGTCTGGCTCAAGGAGAACTACCAGTCATTTGATGCAAATTGGTTATATTGGACCTTTTCTACACAGAATTTATCTTGATTGTAATCATCACATGTTTTAGGTATAAATATGGCTTTCCTGCACCCAGGCCTCAACCAGGCCCACTATCTGAGGGCTTACTGAGAGTTTGATTCACAGACAGGGAATCCTGCCTAACAGCATGTTAGACCAAGTACCAAATTTATAGCACAGGAAATACGGCAGTGGTGGGGGTGTATGGCATTATCCCTGGTCCTGTCACATATTACATCTCCCAGAAGCTGCTGGTCAGATAGTGGGATGAAACAGCTTTTTGAAAGTGTAGCTGAGTTGTCAACTTTGAGATGATGCCATACAGGGATGGGGTGCCATCTTCAAGGATGTGGCCTTTATCCCAAATCATGGTCTCCCATGTGGCTCTATATTCCTAGGTAAAATATGTGGCTTCAGGAAAAAAGGGTTGTTTCTACATATCATCCATTTACTGCCTCTTGGAGAATCTGTATTTTCAGTCCCCATAATTCTAAGTTCTGTTATCTAGAGGTATGGTTCCCAAAGGAGAATGCTTCTACCCGAGGACACAGAAAAAATACTATTAAATTTAAATTATTGTTGCTTTGTCTCTATAGATTTATAGCACAAAGAGACCATCATCAGTCAAAGAAAGGTACCACCAATGGCAGGGCTAATTGACCCTGGTCATTAGGTGGAGTAGGTTCAGGGAAGAATTTGGATCCTCTGAGTTGTCTATTGGTACTCCCAGGCCCACTTTTGTTAGTAGTTGGGCAAATTCAGCAGTCATGGCCTGGAAGGGCATAGTGATTAGGCCTTCAGGGTTGACTAGGGTTGAGGATGTAGTTCCTCCCCTCCTCCCCACCAAGTAAACCACCTAAATCAGCAGAGATGCTAGATGAGAGTGAAGAGAATTTAAACTGAGAAATAAGAGGAAGGTGATGAATATCTGTTGTAGCTCAATGACCAGTTGCAGTGGCTAGGGCTGTTGTTTGTCTGATTATCCTTTATTTTGTAAGTTTCCCCAGAAAAAGAAAGATAGGGCAAATTTAATAGAGAAAATGAGTTGATATGTGTAGCATAAGGTATATTGTTACAGATGTGGTATGCCACCCAATTCCCCACATCCAGTTAAAGATTTAGGCACTCATTTCACCAGGCTGCTGCAATGTTACCTGCAAATAGATCACAGCTGAGTTCTTCACCAGGCATTGCTCTCAGCTGAAGGGAACTACCTCTCCGAGGTCATGCCCCTCCTTGGAGTAGCTCATATTTAATGGCTTGGCAATATAGGGGTACAAGGCATACCTTTCTAGCCTCTGAAGGACCATCCCAGTTTCAGAACTCCCTATGGGATCTGCTGAGGTCTCTATTGCAATTGCAGCTCAACTTCCCCTTCTGCCTGACCCTACTTTCCTAACTCTGTATAGGTGTTGTTTCTGTGAGCAGTCTTTTATGGATGTTGCTACCGAGAGCATGAAAATCTTCATCTGAGAAACTGTTTGCAAAGCATACTCAATCTTTGACAATGATGATCATAGGAAAGATAAGAAAACACAGACAAAATTTCTATAGTTCTATCACCCATCTCTTAATACCTTAATGAATTTCCCTCCAGTCTCTTTTCTATGAATATATACATATATATTCATATTATGTATGTGTGTATATGTATGTGTGTGTGTATATATATATATATGTATATATATACTGTATAAGTTTTTGCCATGAATACTGTTTTTATGCCTTACTTTTAAAACTTAGTATATTGAGAATGTATCTTTTTTTGAGATGGAGTCTCACTCTGTGACCTAGGCTGGAGTGCAGGGCATGATCTCAGCTCACTACAACCTCCTCCTCCTGAGTTGAAATGATTCTCCTTCCTCAGCCTCCCAAGTAGCTGGGATTAAAGGCACCTGCTACCATGCCCAGCTATTTTTGTATTTTTAGTAGAGATGGCATTTTACCATGCTAGTCATGCTGGTCTCGAACTCCTGACCTCATAATCCACCCACCTCCACCTCCTAAAGTGCTGGGATTACAGGCATGAGCCACCTCGCCCAGTGAGAATATCTTATGTCATTCTTCTGTGTCATCACTTTTAGTTGCTGCATAATTCATGTATGGATGTACCAATATCTTACTATGTTTCTAATGTTTTCATTATTATGAATAATGCAGTAATGGTCATCTTTGTAGCTAAATCTTTGTCTATCCATGGCTGTTTTATTTATTTATAAGTGTAGAATTGTTGACAAAAGATATGTTTTATAGATATATATAAAATCAAAACTATACTCTAAATAGGTTACATGACCCATTCTTTAAAATATGTAGTGTCTTAATTCTCAGCCCTCTAGTACTGGTGTGTAATGTGTTCGCTAAGATGATTTTGCCACCGATGAATCTATTCTAATCTTTTAGAGAGTATGTAGGCCCCATTTCAAAGATTTTAGGGAACAAAATGGCAGAATAGAAAGCTCCACCAATTGTCCCCCATACAAGGACACCCTGTTAACAACTATCTACACAGAAAAAACACCTTATAAGAACCAAAAATGAGGTGAGCACTTACAGTACCTGGTTTTAACTTCATATTGCTGAAAGAAGCTCTGAAGAGATAGAAAAAAAAAAAAAAAAACAGTCCTGAATCACTGTTGCCACCCCTCCGCCCCTCCCCAAAAGTTTCATGTCTCCAGGTAATCTTGAAAGGCAGTCTAGTCTGTAAGGGCTGTAACTCATAGGTGAGCCCTAGTGCTGAACTAGGCCCAGAGACAGTGGACTGGGGGTTGCATGCAACATACTAAGACACCAGCTGGGACAGCCAAGAGAGTGCTGGTATCACCCATCCCCTAGCCCCAGGCTGCACAGCTCATGGCTCTAAAAAAGATCCCTTCCTTCTGCCTGAGGGGAAGAGAGGAGAGGGAAGAGTGGGGAAGACTCTGTCTTGCATCTAGGAGACCAGCTCAGCCACAGCAAGATAGGGCACCAGTCAAAATTGTGAGGCCCCATTTCAGGCCCTAGCTCCCAGATGACATTTGTAGACACACCCTAGGCCAGAAGAGAAACTGCTACCTGGAAGGAAAGGACCCAGTCCTGGCAGTATTCATCACCTGCTAAATGAAGAGCCCTTGGGCCCTGAATAACCAGCAGTGATATCCAGGTACTACATGGAAGGTCTTGGGTGAGCCTCTGAGGCTTGCTGGTCTCAGGTGAGACTCAGCACATAACCAGCTACGGTGGCTATGGGGCAAAAGCCCCTCTGCTTGAGAAAAGCAGAGGGAAAAATGAAGTAGACTTTGTCTTTTACCTTAAGTACCAGCATGGCCACAGTGGGGTAGAAAGCCAAGCGGGTTCATGGGGTTCCCGATTATAGATCTTGTCTCTTGGATGGCATTTCTGGACCTGCCCTGGGGGACAGAGGGAGGTCTGAAGCATGAGTCTCAAGCCAGGCAGCATTCATGCCAAGCTGACTTAAGAGACCTTGAGCTATAAGAGAACATCAGCAGTAATCTGTTAGTACTCCTCTTGGCCTGGGGTGATACTTCCTATGGGGTGAGGCTCCTCTGCCTTTGGAAAGAGGAGGGAAGAATGGGAAGGACTGTATCTTGTGGTCTGAGTGCCAGCTCAGCTGCAATACAGTAGAATACCAGATAGACTTCTAAGCTATTTTCTACTTTAGTCCCTGACTCCAGATGGCACTTCTGGACCCACCCAGGGCCTGGGGGACCTCACTATCTGGAAGGGAAGGACATAGGGCTCATTTTGCCACCTCCTGATTGTAGAGTCCCAGGGCCTTGAGTGAACACAGGCAGTAGCCAGAGAGTGGTTACAGCAGGTCTTGGGCTAGACCCATTGCTGTGCTGGCTTCAGGTCTGACCCAGTGCAGTCACAGTGGTAAGGGCCATAGAGGTACTTGTGTCACACCACCCCCAGCTTTAGATGGCTCAGAACAGAGAGAGAGAGAGAGAGAGAATGTATGTTTGGGAGAAAGTAAGGGAAGGGAGCAAGAGTCTCTGCCTCATAATCCAGAGGATTTTTCCAGATCTTGTCTAAGACTATCAAGGTGGTACCTCTATGAATCTGCAAGAGCCATAGTGTTACTGGGCTTGGGGTGTCCCCTAAAGCAGATGCAGCTTAGATAACAACACCCAAGTCCTTTCAAATATTTGGAAAACCTTCCTAAGATAGGTGGCTGCAAATAAGCCCAGATGGTAGAGACTACCTAACTGTTCAATGCCCAGACAGTGAAGAACATCTGCTAGCATCAACACCATGCAGGAAAACATGGCCTCACCAACTGAACTAAATAAGGCACCAGACATTTGACCTTTTGGACAGAGAATTTGAAATGACTGAGTTGAGGAAACTCAAATTCAAGACAACACAGAGAAGGAATTTAGAATTCTATAATATAAATTTAACAAAGAGACTGAAATAATTAAAAAGAATCAACCATAAATTCTGGAGCTGAAAATGCAATTGGCATATTGAAGATTGCATCAGAGTCCTTTAATGGCAGAAGTGTTCAAGCAGAAGAAAGAATTAGTGAACTTGAAGACAGGCTATTTGAAAATACATTGTTAGAGGAGATAAAAGAAAAAAAGAATAAGAAGCAATGAAGCATGCCTACAGGATCTAGAAAATAGCTTCAAAAGGGAAAATTTAAGTTATTGGCCTTAAAGAGGAGGTAAAGAAAGAGATAAGGGTAGAAAGTTTATTCAAAGGGATAATAAAAAGGAAATTCCCAAATCTAGAGCAAGATAACAATATCCAAGTACAAGAAGGTACTTAGAACACCAAGCAGATTTAAGGAGACCTCAAAGGTAGTCTTCAAAGGAAACTTAATAGTCAAACTCCCAAAGGTCAAAGATAAAGAAAAGATTCAAAAAGCAGCAAGAAAAAAGAAACAAATAACATACAATGAAGCCCCAGTATGTCTGGCAGCAGACTTTTCAGTGGAAATCTTACAGGCCAGGATAGAGTGGCAAGACATATTTAAAGTGCCAAAGGAAAAAAACTTTCACCCTAGAATAGTATATCCAGTGAAAATATCTTTCAAACTTGAAAGAGAAATAAAGACTTTCTCAGACAAACAAAAACTGAGGTAACAATCCCAGACTTATCCTACAAGAAATACTAAAGGGAGTACTTCAATCAGAAAGAAGAGGACATTAATGAGCAATAAATAATCCCCTGAAGGTACAGAACTCACTGGAATAGTAAGTACACTGAAAAACACAGAATATTATAACAGTGAAACTATGGTATGCAACCTACTCTTATCCTAAGTAGAAAAACTAAGTGATGAACCAATCAAAAATAATAACTACAATTTTTCAAGACATAGTACAACAAGCTGTAAAGAGAAACAACAGGCTTAGCACAGTAGCTCATACCTGTAATCCCAGCACTCTGGGAGGCTGAGGTGGGTGGATCATGAGGTCAGGAGTTTAAGACCAGCCTGGCCAACATGGTGAAACACTGTCTCTACTAAAAAATACAAAAATTAGCTGGGTATGGTGGTGTGTGTCTGTAATCTCAGCTACTTGAGAAGGTGAGGCAGGAATTGAATTGCTTGAACCCAAGAGGTGGAGGTTGCAGTGAGCCAAGATTATGCCACTGCACTCCAGCCTAGGCAACAGAGTGAGACTCTGTCTCCAAAAAAATAAAAATAATAAAAAAAAGAGAAACAACAAAAAGTTAAAAAGCAAGGGGATCAAGGTAAAGCACAGAGTTTTTAATACTTTTCTTTTTCCTTGTTTATGCAAATAATGTTAAGTTGTTACCAGGTTAAAATAACGGATTATAAGGTGGTATTTGCAAGCCTTATAGTAACCTCAAATCAAAAATCTTAAAATGAACATGCAAAATATGTAAAGCAAGAAACTATGTCATATACCAGAGAAAATCACCTTCACTAGAAAATGAACACACAAAAAACATAAAGCAAGAAACTGTATCATATACCAGAGAAAATCACCTTCACAGGCATGAAAGAAAGAAGAAAGGAAGAAAAGACCACAAAACAACCAGAAAACAAATAACAAAATGGCAGGAGTTAAGTCCTTACTTATCAACAATAATATAGAATGTAAATGGATTAAACTCTCCAATGAAAAGACACAGATAGGGTGAATGAATGAAAAACAAGACCCATTGATCTGTTGCCTACAAGAAACACAGTTTACCTATAAAGACATGCATAGACTGAAAATAAAGGGATGGGAAAACATATTCCATATCAATGGAAACCAAAAAAAGATCAGGACTGGCTGTACTTATATTACACAAAATGGATTTCAAGACAAAAAATATAAGAAGAGACAAAGAAGTTCACTATATAATGATAAAGGGCTCAATTCAGCAAGAGGATATAACAATTTTAAATATTTATGCATCTAACACTGGAGCACCCAGCTATATAAAGGAAATATTACTAGAGTTATTACGTAATAATAATAGCTGGATATTTCAACACCCCACTTTCAGCATTGGACAAATCCTCCAAACAGAAAATTAAAAAAGAAACATCAGATTTAATTTGTACTATTGGTCAAATGGATCTAACAGATATTTACAGAACATTTTATCCAAGGAGTGCAGAGTACTCATTCTTTTTCTTAGCACATGGATCATTCTCAAGGACTGATCATATGTCAGGGAACAAAACAAGTCTTAAAACATTTTAAAAATTGAAATAATAGCAAGCATCTTCTCTGATCACAATGGAATAAAACTATAAATTAATAACAAGGAATTTTGGAAACTATATAAATACATGGAAATTAAACAATGTGCTCCTGAATTACCAGTGGGTCAATGAAGAAATCGAGAAAGAAATTGAAAAATTTATTGGAACAATGATAATAGAAACACAATATACCAAAACCTAGGGGATACAGCAAAAACAGTACTAAGGGGGAAGTTTACAGCTGTATGTGCATAAATCAAAAAAGAGGAAAAACTTTAAATGAACAGTCTAATGATGTATCTTAAGGGAACTAGAAAAGCAAGAGCAAATCAAACCCAAAATTAGGAGAAGAAAATAAATAATAAAAATCAGAGTATACATAAATGAAATTGAAATGAAAAAATACAAAGCAAAATATCAGGAAAATAAAAAATTGTTTTAAAACAAAAAATAAACAAAATTGACAAACTTTTAGCCAGACTAAGAAAAAAGAAGATCCAAATAAATAAAATTAGAAATGAAGAAGGAGACATTACAACTGATACTGCAGAAATTTAAAGGATCACTAGTGGCTGCTATGAACAACTATAGGCCAATACTTTGGAAAATCTAGAAGAAATGGATAGATTCTTAGATGCATATAACCTGCCAAGATTGAACCATGGAGAAATCCAAAACCTGAACAGACCAATAACAAGTAACAAGATCAAAGCCATAATAAAGAGTGTCCCAATAAAAACAAGCCTGGGACCAGACATTTAAAGAAGAATTAACACCAGTTCTACTCAAACTATTCTGAAAAATAGAGGAGGAGAGAATTCTTCCAAACTGATTCTACAAGGCTAGTATTACCCTGATACCAAAACCAGATGAAGACACATCAAAAAAAGCAAACTACAGGCCAATATCTCTGATGAAAATTGATGCACAAATCTTCAACAAAATACAAGGAGACCAAAGAATACATGAGAAAGATCATTTAACATGACCCACTGGGATTTATCCCTGGGATGCAAGGGTGGTTCAAGATACACAAATCAATCAGTGTGATATACCATATCAACAGAATGAAGGATAAAAACCATATGATCATTTTAATTGATGCTGAAAAAGCATATGATAAAAATCAACATTGCTTTATGATAAAAACCCTCAAAAAACTGAGGAAAAAAAGGAACATACCTCAACATAATAAAAGCCATATATGACAGACCCACAAC
Source organism: Cebus imitator (assembly GCF_001604975.1). Classification (NCBI taxonomy): domain Eukaryota; kingdom Metazoa; phylum Chordata; class Mammalia; order Primates; family Cebidae; genus Cebus; species Cebus imitator. The sequence continues at coordinate 811,036 of NW_016107722.1, read as the reverse complement.
TAATATCATCCGAATGGGGAAAAACTGGAAGTCTTTTCTCTAAAATCTGGAACATGACAAGGATGCCCACTGTCACCATTTTTATTCAACATAGTACAGCGAGTCCTAGCCAGAGCACTGGAACAAGAGAAAGATATAAAGCTCATCCAAAATAGAAAGGAACAAGTCAAATTATCCTTGTCTGCAAATTATATGATTTTATATTTGGAAAAGCCTAAAGACTCCACAAGAAAACTACTGAAACTGATAAACAAATTTAGTAACGTTGCATGATACTAAATCAACATATGAAAGCCAGTAGCATTTCTATATGCCAATAGTGAACAATGTGAAGAAGAAAAGATAACCCCATTTATAGTAGCCACATATAAAATTAAATACGTAGGCATTAACGAAAGAAGCAAAATATCTTTATAATGAAAACTATAAAACACTGATGAAGAAAATTGAAGAAGACACTAAAAAAATGAAAAAATATTCTTTGTTCATGGATTAGAAAAATTAATATTGTTAAAATTTCCATACTACCCAAAGCAATATATAGACTCAATGCAATTCCTAGTAGAATACCAATGAAATTCTTCACAGAATAGAAAAAACAATTCTAAAATATATACGGAACCACAAAAGACCCAAAATAGCCAAAGCTATCCTAAGCAAAAAGAACAAAACTGGAGGAATCGCATCACCTGACTTCAATTTATACTACAGAACTATAGTAACCAAAGCAGCAAGGTACTGGTATAAAAAAACAGACACATAGACCAATGGAACAGAATGGAGAACCCAGAAAGAAACACACACACCTACAGTGAACTCATTTTTGACAAAGGTGCCAAGAACATATCCTGGGGAAAACAGTTTCTTCAGTAAATGATGCTAGGAAAACTGGATATCCATATGCAGAAGAATGAAACGAGACCTGTATTTCTTGACATATACAAAAATCAAATCAAAAGGGATTAAATACTTAAATCTAAGAACTCAAATTACGAAGCTCCTACAAGAAAACATCGGAGAAAATTTCCAGGATACTGGTCTGGGCAAAGATTTCTTGATACTCCGCAATGCAGGCAACCAAAGCAAAAATGGACAAATGGGATCACATCAAGTTAAAAAGCTTCTGCACAGCAAAGAATACAATCAACAAAGTGAAGACATGACCCACAGAATGGGAGAAAAATATTTGCAAACTACCCATCTGACAAGGGATTAACAACCAGAATATATAAAGAGCACAAACAACTCCACAGGAAAAATTCTAATAAACCAACTGAAAAATGGGCAAAATATTTAAATAGATATTTCTCAAAAGAAGAAATAAAAATGGCAAACAGGTATATAAAAAGGTGTTCAACATCACTGATCATCAGAGAAATGCAAATTAAAACTACAATGAGATATCTCACTCCACTTAAAATGGCTTGTACCCAAAGACAGGCAATAACAAATACTAGCAAGGTTTTGGGGAAAAGGGAACCCTTGTACACTGTTGGTGGGAACGTAAATTAGGACAACCACTATGTGTAGGTTCCTCAAAAAACTAAAAATAGAGCAACCATGTGATCCAGCAGTCCCACTTCTGGGAATATATCCCAAAGAAAGGAAATCAGTATATTGAAGAGATGTCCGCATTTCTATGTTTGTTGCAGCACTGTTTACAACAGCTAAAATTTGGAAGCAAAACTTAAGTGTCCATCAACAGATGAATGGATAAAGAAAATATGGTACATATTCACAACAGAGTACCATTCAGCCACAAAAAAGAATGAAATCCAGTCATTTGCAACAATGTGGATGGAACTGGAGATTATGTTAAGTGAAAGAAGCCAGGCATGGAAAGACAAACATTGCATGTTCTCACTTATTTGTGGGATCTAAAAATCAAAACAATCAAATTCATGGACCTAGAGAGTAGAAGGAAGGGGGAGGTGGGAATGGTTAATGGGTACAAAAAAAATAAAATGAATGAATAAGTCCTACTATTTATTTGATAGCACAGTAGGGTGACTATAGTCAATAATAATTGTACATTTTTAAATAACTTAAAGAGTATAACTGGATTGTTTGTAACTCAAAGGGTAAATGCTTGAGGGGATGGATACCCCATTCTCCATGATGTGTTTATTTCACATTGCATGCCTGTATTTAAACATCTCATGTACCCCATAAATATATACACATATGTACCCACAAAATTAAAAAATAATAAAAGCTTTTTTAAAAAGGTTTGTTTTATTTAGGGGATTCTACTCCCAATATTTATTTCAGCATGTGGGAATATCAAGGTGTGTAAATTTCTTCTCATTTTTTAAATTGTTTGTTTCAACCAGGAGAAGATAGGACAGATGTAAGACCCTATACTTTGTTACATATGTTAACTCCTGGTTCACATCAATATCCTTTACCTCTATACTATTTAATTTATAAATTTTAAAAGATTGCCTGAAACTGTACTACTGTTTCCCAGAAGGGACAATTGCTAAACATGAAAGAGAGGAGAGGACACACTCAGCCAGAGGCAGGCCCTCGTTCCAACATTAATGGACTTCTTGGAGGAAAGCATAAGTTATTGGTTTTGAGGTTGTTTCCACTTCCTTTGAAGGACAATTGAAGTGCTCATCAAGATGTGCCAAATGTTTATAGAGTGCCTCTTTGGATGAGTATCTGTTTTAAATAAGTGAATTTAAAGGGGCCTGTAACTCACTTAAATTACACCAAGATGGGAGACTGGAGACAGGATATAGCTTCCAGTTGAAATTCCTTGATCTCTGGTTTAGTCTTAATTTTATAGATAACAAAAGCCATCATTTGAAGAGCTTTAACCAGTTGTGCTCAAATGGTATTCAGATGGGACACAAGCTGCAGGCTATACCCAAGCTTGTTGGTTCAGATTCATTTTCTTCTTAATGCAAAGGCTTGATGTTTGTTGGTCCAAAGAGCGCATATGGCTTGTGGCTTGAAAAATCTCTTGCACTTCTCTTTGTCCAGAACAAAAGTAGGGCTAAGAGAATGCAATGCCTTTATCACTGGCACCTGGACACCATGGTGCTGTCTGTTAGGTCTAGAGAAATCAGCTGTAGAATTTTGGTGAGACCACCCCCCTTTCCTCCTTCTAGGGAAAGCCCAATTCATACTTTTCTGAAACTGGGCTCTCAACTCCGCCTAATGCCCTAGATTTGAAGCTTCAGTGAAGTACCCACTTGGGTGAGGTGCTGAGAGGAGGCTGGGTGACTGTGAGAGATAGCAAGGGGACTTTGTTATAGAAGATAACTGATGGAACAGTTAAGAGAAAGGAAGGCCTGGATGTGCAATGAGAAAGAAAAAAGGACCAGTCTGAAATTTCATCATCCTTTGCCACTAAATGAGAAAGTAAAGACTAGTAGATGAAGAATGGGGACTAATGTCTAGACTTGTATCTGCTGCTACCTGTTTGTGGTCTTGGACAAGTCATTTAATTTTATAGGCCCTTGATTTTCAAATGTTGTAAAGTGAATTCAGATGAGAAAATCACTAAGGCCATTTTCATTTTAAGTTGTAAAATTCCCTGATTTTATTTTGAAGAGTGTGCTCAAATTATATCTAGTTTTGTCTTTAAGATTTCAGGCACTTTTCATATTTGTACTGTAGACCTGTGTTTGCTTCTGTGTCTTAAATCTTAACAACTTAGCTTACTTTTAAATGGCTGCTCATAGCTGGGCATGATGGCTCCCATCTGTAATCCTGACACTTTGGGAGGCTTGAGGCCAGAAATTCCAGACCAGCTCGGGCAACATAGTGAGGGCCCATCTCTGCACACACACAAAGGAAAAAAAAAAGAAAAAAATTAGCCAAGTGTGGTGGCATGCCTGTAGTCCCAGGTACTTGGGAAGCTGAGGTAGGAGGATCGCTTGAACTCAAGAGTTGAAGCCTGCAGTGAGCCATGATGGCAGCACTGTACTCCAGCCTGGGTGACAGAGCTCTCAAACATACAAACAATTAATTTTTTTAAAAAGTAACTGACTATTCACTTCTGCCCTCTTCCACCTTGTACTCCAAATACCTATGGACATCATCCCCTTCACCATAGTGTCCAAAATCCACAGTAGGAAGATGACCACTGACCTGTGCAGGCCCTTCATGCCACCCAGGGGTTCTATCACATTGTCTTATTTCAGACTTTTCCCACTTCCTAGGCAACTCTTGTCATCTCTCTTCAAACCTTGTAGCCTTTCCTCTCATCCTCACTCTCAGCTGATGAATCCACTTCCTATTTTACTTTGAAAATAGAAGCAGTCAGAAGAGGATTTGTACACAATCCTGTTGCCTCATCTATTCACCATATGCATCTTTACCTTTATACTCTGCCTTTCCTCCTGTTGCAGTGGATAAATTATCTATATGTCTACCTAAGGCTAACTCCTATACTTGTGCACTAGACTCTACTCCTCTTGAGAACTAAAGAATATTGTTGCAGTACTTGTCTCCTCTCTCCATTGCATCATCATTTACCCTCTCTAATAGACTGTCCCCAATAGCATACAAACATGCTAAAATTCTGCATATCTTAAATGAAAATTCTCTCTTTCCCGCACATTTCTCTCCAGCTATTGTCTACTTCTCTATTGCTGTATACAGCAAACTCCTCAAAAGAGTTGTCTGTACTACCTATTTCCAATTGACTCCCTCTTGTTGTTTTTGAATCCACTCCAATGACTTTCTTGTCACCAAATCCAGTAGTTAATTGTTAGTCCTGATTTTATTTGACCTGTGTCAGCATTTGATCCCATTAACTACTCTTTCTTTCCTGAAATGTTGCTGTGGTTCTTTTTTCCTTAACTTGGGTTCCAGGAACCTTTTGGTTCTCATCCTGCCTTACGTGCCGTTTCTTCTCATTTTCTTTTGCTGTGCCTTCTTTCTCGTCCACCTGCAAACATCAGGCTACTCAACAATATGGTCCTTAGGCCTCTTCTCTTCTGCTTTGTGTGAACCCACTTCTAAGCTGACCTCATCCAGTCCATGATTTTAATTTCATCTATATTTTGATGACTCCCAAGTATATGTCTCCAATCCAGAAATTTCCCCTTAATTTCAGGCTCATTTAGTTAATTATCCATTCTACATGCACGTCTGATAGGTATCTCAAACCTATTATGTTGTAACTACACTGCTGATTCCTCCCCCATTTCTAAATCTATGCATCACAGTAATTTGCAATTCCATTTCTTTCATTGCTTAGGCCAAAACTCTTGGAGACATTTATGAAAACTTTTGCTTACATTCCATTCTGTTGGTGTCTCTACCTTCAGAATTTATCCAAAATTTAACTTCTTACCCCCACACTGCTAGTTTCATGATCTCCTTGGCGTCCTTGCTTCTGTCCTTAATACCAGTTATATTCTTAACACAGTGGACAGAACAATCTTTAAAAACTTTAAGTCAGGTATGTGACTCCTTTGCTTACAAAACTCCATGGTTTGGTTTTGTTTTTTAGTAACAGAATCAAGCCCAGCGTTCTTACCATGGCCTACAAATGTTCCAAGTATTCTCCACCCTTTCTCCTCTAACACCTCTCACCACATCTTCTAGCACACTGCCTCTCATTACCTCCTCTTTAGCTACACTGGATTCCTAGATATTCTTATTTCAGTGCCTTTGTACATGGTGTTCCCTTGGCTTGGCATAGTCTTCCCACAGGAACCTACAAGGCTCACAATTTCACCATGTGTGAAATAGCCACTCACTCGGCATTCCTCTCATTTTGACCCCATTTAATTTTTTCTCCTTAACATTTATCACCATCTGACATATATCTACGTAAAATTTCTTTGTTGGCTATGTTCTCCCAGTCGAGTGTAAAGTTTACAAAGGCAAGATCTTACTCTATTCTGTTCATTGCTGAGTTCACAACGCCTACACCTGACAATGGCACATAGCAAGTGCACAATATTTACTTATTTTATAAACGTGTGAATGAATGGGGAAGTTCAGGCTAGTCCCATGGGTTTTGAAAAAACTGGGTTGGGAGAGGTAGATGAGAGGTATAAGAAATTGGTCTAGCTGGGAGCCATGTTATTCATATGTTGTCGTGAATATGCTGAGTCAAGATGTTAACAGCACAGCTTCGCTAAAAAAACAGACAATGCTGGAGCTCAGGAAGGTAACTTCCCATGTTGTTGGTTTGATGTGGTAAGGCAAGGATGTACAGAGCTTGAGTCGGGTGGAATAAGACTTTTCTCCTTTAGTAAGTTGATTTACTTTCCTATTGGCCATGCCCTTAAGTGTAATCATAATTCAATAATTTGCAGGTGCCAAAAGATTGCCTTACAATGGTGCTTCTCCATAGCTTATGTGTGTATTTTTGTGTGCACATGTTTCCAGTAGTGTGCCAGATGAGAGAAATTCAGAAACCACCATCCCAGTTGAAATCTGTAGTTCATTCAACACAGTAGTCCCTTGCCAATAGCAGTCCAAAGAAATTAGGTCAAAGTAGATATGGGTACTTGATAGCACATTGTCATTTGTCAGGCTAGAGCTGAAACTCAAACCAGCTTAAACAAATAGACACAATTTATTGGCTCAAAAATCTTAGAAGTTTAAAGGGTATTTTTAGGTATGGCCAGGTTGAGGGACTCAGTGAAATAATAACTTTGTATATATCTCTTGGATTCTTCTTTCCTGGGTTGGCTTCATTCTCAAACAGTCTTTCTACAAATGATGGCAAAGATAGTTTCAGGCAGTTCCAAGCTTATGTGGTCCCTAGCCCTACCACAGTTCCATGAAGTTGGCCAGGGCAGGGTATAAAAAGCAGCATAGCAGGGCAAATCAAAAAGTAACATTACCACTCATCTCCTGATGGCCATTTGTGAAGATGACTTATTCAGAAAGTTTAAATGTGTTTTTATTTCCTTGAAGTCAATGACATAGACTTTTCTCTTTTAAAATTCAGCTGTCTTTTATTACTGTGTTTGTTAGAACCCCATAATGTTTTGTTTCCTCTGCAGCTCTTTCTGGCATAATGTTATTGTTCCTAAGAGCATTGATGAGGCTTTGGAAATTTTAGACCAAACACAATTGAAATGATGGTTAGCCTCTTGTGGTACTGCTGTCATGACTTGATGAAAATTATACAGACTGGGGCAACATCTCTGAGATCTGATGCAAGCAGTGTGGTCCTTTCCACTGAAACAGGTCTCATACCATCCATAGGCCCCAAAGGCAAAAATTAGTTGTGTTCTGCTCCAGAATGAGATATAGCTTGAGAACAAACTCATAATTTAGGAAATCAAAAGATTCTGCTGGCATTTCAGTAATGAGGTTTGGGACTGGTTAATGCAAGTCCTTCAACATGGGCCTGGGACATTGCTTCCTCAGTCTGCTTGATTCAGGCAGTGGGATGGGAATCTTCACCTTGGTCTTAAAGCAAATGGATCTTTGCTGGCAGAAAGTCACTGTTCTCCTCATCCCTAGTGAATCTTGATGATGACTCTCAGGTGGGAGGTCAAGGAAACTGAATTAGAGATGAGACAGATCAAGATTTATAGCTGCAAGCAGCAAAACTAATTCCACATATTTTAAGTGGAAATAGAGTGTACAGTTGACCCTTCAACAATGCAGGGTTAGGGGTGGCAACCCCCATGCAGTTGAAAACCCACACATAACTTTGGAGTCCTCAAAAATGTAACTACTAAAAGCCTACTATTGACCAAAAACTTTACCAATAACAAAAATTATCGATTAACATATATTTTACATATTATATCCCGTATTCTTATGAAAAGGAAGCTAGAGAAAAGAAAATGTTATTAAGAAAATTATAAGTAGAAAATATATTTACTCTTCATTAGGTGGAAGTGGGTGATCATAAGGGTCTTTATCCTCATCGTCTTCATGTTGTGTAGGCTGAGGGGGAGGAGGAAGAAGAGTTGGTCTTGCTGTCTCAGAGGCAGAAGAGGTAGATGTCTCAGAGGCAGAAGAGGTAGAGGAGGTGAAAGGAGAGGCAGGAGAGGCAGGCACACTGGGGGTAAATTTTATCGAAAAAAATTCACATATAACTGGACCTGTGGAGTTCAAACCTGTGTTGCTAAAGGTCACCTTATAAGGAAAATACTGGATGACCCACAAGGTCACTGTGATGGATAGAGAGCCAGATCAAGAAACTTGGCAGGGATATAGGTGTTATGGGTTGAATTGTGTTCCACTTCAACCCCCAAATATGGTAGACTCCTTATTCCTGATACCTCAAGGTAACTTTATTTGGTAATAGAGTCTTTGCAGATATAATCAAGTTAAAACGTGGTCATACTACATTAGAATGGTTCCTAATCCAGTGACTGGTATCTTTGTAAGAGAAAGGAACGGAGATTTATGCACAGAGATGAGGAAGGGAGGAAGGCCTGTCAAGATGAAGGCAGAGATTGGAATTTTATTGTCACAAACCAGGGAATGCCAAAGATTGCCAGCAAGGACCAGAAGCTAGAAGAGACAAAAATGGACTTTTCCTAGAGTCTTTGGAGCTAGCCCTGTCAATATCTTCTTTTCAGATTTCTAGCCTCTAGAACTGTGAGAAAATAAGTTTCTGTAGTTTTAAGCTACCCAGTTAGTGGTATAGGCATACCTCATTTTATTGGACTTTGCTTATTGGACTTTGCAGATATTTCATTTTTTATAAATTGAAGGTCTGTGACAACCCTGCACTGAGCAAGTCTGTTGGCACCATTTTTTCCAACAGCATGTGCTCACTTCATGTCTCTGTGTCACATTTTGTTAATTCTTACAATATTTCAAGCTTGTGTTAATTCTTGTAATATTTCAAACTTTTTCTTGTTGTTATATCTGTTATAGTGATCTGTAATCAGTGATCTTCAGTGTTAATGTGGTAATTGTTTTGGGATGCCATGAGCCATCCCCATGTAAGAAGGCAAACATAATAAATGTTGTGTGTTTTCTGATTGTCCCACTGATCACACTGACCAGTCATTTCCCTATAATATTGAAATGAGGCAAATTAGTAACTCCACAGTGATCTCCAAGTGTTCCAAGAGCCACACATTTCTCACTTGAAATCAAAAGCTATAAATGATTAAACTTAGGAAGGTGTGTTGAAAGCTGAGATAGGCTGAAAGCTTCTTCCACCAAACAGCCAAGTTGTGAATGCAAAGGAAAAGTGCTTGAAGAAAGTTAAAAATGCTACTCTGGTGCACACATGAATAAAAAAGAAAAATAGCCTCATTGGTGATGAGGAGAAAGTTTTAGTGGTCTGGATAAAAGATCAGACCTGCTACAACATTCCCTTAAGTCAGAGTCTAATCCAGAGCAAAGCCTTAATGCTCTTGAATTCTGTGAAGGGTATGAGAGGTAAGGAAGCTGCAGAAGAGTTGGAAACTAGCAGAGGTTGGTTCATGAGGTTTAATGAAAGAAGCCATCTCCGTAACATAAAAGTGCAAAGTGAAGCAGCAAGCACTGATGGAAAAGCTGCAAGTTATCCAGAAGATCTAGCTAAGATTATTGATGATGGTGGCTACACTAAACCACAGATTTTCAATGTACAAAAAATAGCCTTCTATTGGAAGATGACATGTAGGACTTTCACAGAGAGGAGTCGTCAATATTTGGCTTTGAAGTTTCAAAGGATAGTCTGACTCTCTTGTTAGGGGCTAATGCAGCTGGTGACTTGAAGTTGAAGCCAGTATTCACTGACGAATCTGAAAATCCTAGGGCCCTTAAGAATTATGCTAAATCTACTCTGTCTGTGTTCTGTAAATGAAAAAACAAAACCTTGATGGCCACGCATGTATGGCTTCGTGAGCATGTTTCCTGAGTATTTTAAGCCAACTGTTGAGACCTACTGCTCAGAGAGAAAAGATTCCTTTCAAAATGAGACTGCTCAGTGACAACACACCTGGTCACCCAAGAGCTCTCATGGAGATATAAGAAGATGAATGTTGTTTTCATGCCTGCTAATACAACATCCATTCTGTGGCCCATGGATCAAGGAGTAATTTTGACTTTGAAGTCTTATTATTTAAGAAATGCATTTGGTAAGGCCATAGCCTCTAATGGATGTGGGCAAAGTAAATTGGAAACCTGGAAAGGATTTACCATTCTAGATGTTATTAGAACATTTGTGATTCATAGGCGGATGCCAAAATATCAACAGTAATAGGAGTTTGGAAGAAGTTGATTTCAACCCTCATGTATAACTCTGAGGATTTCAAGACATCCTCCCCTGAAGCCACATGTGATATAAATAGTAAGATAACTAGAATTAGAAGTTGAGCGTAAAGACGTGACTGGTTTTCTACAATCCCATAACATTTGAATGGATGAGGAGTTGCTTCTTATGAACGGGCAAATAAAATGGTTTCTTGAAATGAAATCTACTCCTGAAGATGCTGTGAACGTTGTTGAAATGACAACAAAGGACTTAGAATATTACACCAACTTATTTGAAAAGCAGCAGCAGGGTTTGAGAGGTTTGACTCCATGCTTAGAAGCATTTTAGTGTGGACTAAATGCTATCAAACAGCATCTCATGCTACAGGGAAACCTTTCATGAAAGGAAGAGTTAATTAATATACATACTCAATTTCTGCCCTATTTTCAGAAAGTGCCACAGCCACCCCAACCTTCACCAACTACCACCTTGACCAGTCAGGAGCCATCAACATTGAGGCAGGACCCTCCACCATCAAAAAGTTTATGGCTCTCTGAAGGCTCAGATGATTTTTAGCATTTTTAGCAATAAAGTATTTTTAATTAAGGTATGCACATTTTTAAGACATAATGCTATTGCACCCTTAATAGACTACAGTACAGTGTAAATGTAACTTTTATATGTACTAGAAAACCAAAAAATATGTGCAATTTGCTATATCATGATTTTTGCTTTATTGCAGTGGTCTAAAACTGAACTCACAGCATCTCCAAGGTATGCTTGTTCTTTGTTATTGCAGTCCTAGGAAACTAGTACAAAGAGAAGCTAGGCCTCAGCCAACATCATGCTCAGCAACAGTCTGCAGATGTGATGCTGCAGCTAATGCTGGTGTGACTGGCCTTGCTGCCTTCTCCTCTGTCCTCAAGATGAATCTTCTACTCATCTTATTTCTTGGTATTCAAGTTCTGGGCAGGAATGAGGAATGTCTGACTGGGTAAAGTCTAGGTCACGTGTCTGGCCTAGAGGGTTTGACAAGAGTAAAAACCAAAAATCTGGTTAGGAAGTTACAAGTGGGTTCTTCCCCAAAATAGGAATAAGCTTCAGATAATAACAGGCAACCACAAAAAGTCCCTATGACATGTATATGTGAGAAAGCAGCAAATTTTAAATGTTACTGGTTCCTGATAATAATAGTAATAATACTGAAGTTTATGAATGATTTGCTTTTTGACATAAACTGTAGGAATTGCAAGTTTATCTTTTAATGTCCTTTTAGGTCCCTCCTAGAAGCCCAAGTATTATATATATTTCCATGATATATACATGAGAATGTCACCATTAGTTAGACATCAATGCAAAAAACAAGGTGGGTGTATGTTGATGTAAAGGCCGTGCCACCACCAACCTGAGCAGACTCTAGAGAGGGCCGGAGACTCTGCACAGTGCAGTGCGGACAGAGTGTAGGCTCTGGGGCAGGCCACTGGGGCTGGGACCTGGCACTGTCACCTACTAGCTGTATGACTTGGCCATGTTTTAACCCCACTTTCCCCGTTTGCCAAATGGGGAAAATAATACCTACATCAGAGGATTATTACGAGGATTAAATGAGTTAATCCACATAAAGCACCTAGAATAGTACCGGGCGCATAATAAGCACTCAATGTTAACTATTATCCCTTACCAAATTCTGAGAATTGGAGAGGTTATCTTTGTTCCTTTTGGAGTAATAGTTCTGAGGACAAAATTCATTATAAACCAAAACAGTATTCAATGAGAAAAGATCTTGGTATTTTTCTTTTACCATCTGTACAAAAAGGAATGGAACTCTGGGTGTTTTACTCTTCCTGTCTAGAACCAAGAAACACAGATGGACCCAGACCTTGAGGGATGGTGATACAATGAATGCCTTGCACATATGAGATGTTCAGTAAATATTTGCTGAGCGCACTAGGCAAGTTGAGCAAGGTGCTTCCACAGTCCTCTCTGAAGGGGCCTTAGATTGCCTGCCTTATGTCCATTTCTTTCTGAAGGTTTCTTATATATGAATTATACTGTAGCCTAGTATAAGTCAAATCCTAACCAAAGGAGACCAATCCATAAATTCACCCTGCTCTACCACAGAGGTTACTTTGTGCAAACACAGAGTCCTACTGGAATAGCCTATGGTGGATGGCAACTGATTTAACCAATCAAACCCACTCCTTAGGAATGCAAACCTGGACTTATAAGCAATCAGCAGTTGGTAGTGTGGACAGAGATAAAAATTGCACAGAGTGAAGCCATCAAGTAGCTGAATCCATAAGCAGACATTTGAGGTGGAGAGAGAATTAGCAAGTTGGTTCTTCATTGGCAGCCAGGGCAGAAATAAAGACAGACGTGTTTAATGGAAAGCCTCATACCAGTGCTGTCCACAAGTATCTCACTTAATCCTCATGAAAGCTCAGTGAAATAGTTGACATTGTTATCCCCATTTTACATGTAATGACACTGAGGGTTAGAGAACTGAGTAACTTGTTAAAGATCCTGAATTTAGAAGTGACTGATTTGGGGCTCCCACCTAGACCAACGTAGAAGCAGAGGAAGAACAGCTGAATCATCACAAAAAAAAAACACCTGCAACTGAGGTGCAGCTACAGTCGCCAGGTCACCAGTGTAATTGATGTAAACTTTAAAATTTGGGATGCTCTTCCCTGAAACACTGATTATCAAACCTAGCTGCACAATGGGAGTTTAAAAAATACAGTTCCCTGAATCTCACTGATTTAGTTGGTGTGGGTTGAGACCTGAACTTTTAAAAGCTCGCCCAGGTAATTCTAATGAACAGCAGAATTTGAGAACCGCTGCTGAAACCTCTAATCAATGTATGAACACGTGATAAATGAGGGGCGAAGACATGATCTGAATGAAGACTGAAATCATAGATGTCAATAGATAAGGTGAAATATGGATTTATTCACCAAATCTCAGATTAGAAGCAGTTGAAGCTAGATAAAGTATAGAATAAAATGAGTGCAATGAAATTAAATTATTATGGGTGACTACTTTCAGCCTTTTTCCTTCTCCTGCTTGCTACAGAGGACCTTGCTTACTCATATTTTTTCTTTTCTCTGCCTCTGGATAGAGGTTCTATCTCTTGAGTGCTTAACTGGTGTTGGCCCATGAGGAAAGGGAGGAGAAGGGGAAGATATAACGTAGTGACCAGAGTAGAGTATTAAGAAGTTTAGGGGTGGGTTTGGAAGAGAATGATGTTAGTCATTATGGGGCTTCAAGAAAATGGGAAGAGTGTTTTTAAAAATACATGACAAGGATAGGAATATAATAGATTAGAGTCTCGTTAGCATCTCTCAACAAATGCAAGAAAAAGCATTGAATTTCTTTTTAAAAATTAGTCTGGTAAAATATACACAACATAAAATGTATCATTTTAACCTCTTTAAAATGTGCATTTCAGTGGCATTAAGTACATTCACACTGTTGTGCGACCATCACAACTATTCATCTCCAGAACTTTTTCATCTTCCCAAACTGAAACTCTACCTATTACACATTAAATTCCTATTCCCCCTCCTCCTAGCCCTCATAACCATTATTTTACTTTCTTTCTGTCTGAATTTGATTATTCTAGGTACCTCCTATGAGTGGACTTATACAATATTTTTGTACTTTTGTGTTTGGCTTATTAAACTTCACACATGAATTTCTTTGAGATTTTGTTTTCCCCTCAGACTGTCCTTTTTAAAATATGACCTGACCGAACAACGTGTATCTTGGCTTTATTAGGGCTGTATTAGTGTAGTGCTGCTCTTCTTGAAGGGAATGGAACTTAGAAGATGATTATCCTAGGAGATAGGCAGCCTGAACATAAAAATAGGATTAGAAAAGGTTGAGATAAGTCCATTATCCTTAGCAAACTAATGCAGGAACAAAACGTTAAATACTGCACTTATAAGTAGGAGCTAAGTGGTGAGAACTCATGGAAATAATATAAAGAGGAGAACAACAGACACTGGGCCTATTGAAGGGTGGAGGGTGGGAGGAGGGAGAGGATCAGGAAAAATAATGGATGGGAACTAGGCTCAACACCTGGGTGATGAAATAATCTATACAACAAACCCCCATGACACAAATTTACCTTTATAACAAACCTGCACATGTATCCCTGAACTTAAAATACAAGTTAAAAAAGAAAGAAAATTTAAGATAACTCCCTGATGGCAAAGCACGCAGACTCTTCAAGGGAAGGTGGGTGTCTGAGGCTGACAGCCTGTGAAGCTGTTTATAATTACTCCATGCCATTTCCTAACAAGGTAATATGTATTTTTGTTTGAGAGTGGGCTATATGCTCTTCACCTTAGTCTGGTTTTCAATTTCTTCTAAAACCAAAATACTATTTTAACAACATCGCTCCATCTTTTTGACTATGGAGATGTTGGTTCATTTTTGGTAATTAACAGTGGTGTTAATATGACTGAGACAAGATTTTTTAAAAAGGAAATCTGCTTTAAATCTCATGGGTAAGCCTTAAAACAAATCAGGCATTTCTGAACTGACTACTTATGCTTTATTCCACAAGTACTGAAGAACAGGAAATTAGACATTGTTGTTTTCTTTCACAGTGTTTTGGGACATTTATGATCAACCTGTGAGATCTTTCAGGAAACAGTCCAAATCACTTGTCATGTACTTGTTGTCTGACTTTGGCTAGGTTATCTAATATGTTGACTGTTAATATTTTTTTCATTTTGGAAGAATGAATGGTAATGCCTACTGAAGAAGATTGTGAGTAAAATTCAAGGTAGGTAGAACTTCATAAAAGGCCCTCAATATAGTTGTCATTGTCTGTGTTGATTGGGTACAAGGATGGTATATCCTTTGCAGTTATCAACATCTTTGGCAAAATTTTAGATTCAAAGGCAACAAAGTTCATAGATATTGTTATATAAGATTTCTATTCAGATTAGTAGCACATTACTGTCCTAGGTTGGGTTCACTAGATGCAGAGCCTGAGATAGGGACTTGGCTGCTCTTCAAGAAAACCCTATAAGATAATAAAAGAAATAGGGTTGGAAAGAGAAAGGAGCCAAGAAAGAATATTGCTTCAGATAAAGTCTAGACTTATAGCTTGATGCTGAGGGTAAGGGTGGGGTCCCCAGGCAGGGGGAGTTTTGGAATATAAATCCCACCACAAGGTCATCTGAGGCAGCAGTTCAGGCTTTCCTTCAATGTGAAACCATTTTAGGACTCTAAAAAATGTCGTGGAAAGTTTGTGGAAACATCAAAAATAGCAATTTGCTGTGATAAGTGTGCCCTGTAACTTTAAAATGGGTATGCAGTAGCTTCCCTTTAGCCACCTCTTAGTGATGATTCAGCCAAAATAGCCCCACAATAAATAACAAAATGTTTCTTTGTTCATGAATTTAATTACTATTTTTTAAACATCTGTTAGGTGCTCAGAACTATCCTAGGCACTAAAATTATGGCAAAACTAAAAAGTGCCAGTGGATATTTTTTTAACTACTTAAAAAATAACCAGTTGAAAACAAAATAGAAATCATCATTTTCTACGGCTTTTCTATCAAAAGAAACTAGGTTGCTAAATAAAATCCAGTGTTTATATTTTTTTAAAGCGATGGGGTGAGGGCTTGTTTAGATTTGTTCTTTACATAACTAGTTGAAGCTTCAGAAGTAAAAGTTGCTTCAGGCTATTGTTGATTGGACATAAGAGCAGGGAAAATTTGCAGTAGCTGAGGTGGGGCTTTGGAAATTGGTAAATCGCAAATATACCCTTTGAAATTAATCTAAAAATAAGTGGCATTTGAACATAAATGTGTTTAACTCTAATATCTATTGAACAATAGATACTTTTAGACACAATAATAAGGGATTCTTGCAGGAGAATACAAAGAACTAATGTTTCTTATTTCAGCTCCTCAAGTTCTTGTCCTTGAGTGTATTTGAAGAGATCTCCCAGAAGCACATAGAAACAAAAGAAGAAAAAACCCATAAACTTCAACTATCCATCTTACTATTATACTAAGCCCATATTTGGAGAAATAATTTGCATATTCCACAGGGGTAACCTGGGAAATGTGTTTCTGTCATGGTTCTTTGTTCATAAGCAGCAGAAATGAACTTCAGATAACTTAAGCAGAGGGAGAGTTTATTGCAAGGATATATAATCCTTCTTAGAATAAAAGAGAAAACTTAGTCATCTGGCTTGGAAAGGACAGAAACCATGGCAAGAGAAGTCCTAGATCTAGGAAACAACAGTGAATGGTGGTCTGTCATTAGGACATCTCTACTAGAATGAATCTGCTTTTGGCTTTTTTTAGTCTCCACATTATGTTTAAGAGCCAAATGTCAGGCAGAAAGTTGTTTCACTGGCCTGGCAAAAAGAAAGCTGGGCACATTCATTCATTCGACTAATACATCTGTTGATCTCTACTACACATGCCAGGCACCTGAAATACGCAGCTTGACTGACAGCATAATGCAATCAGTAGAGAAAGGATTATTTCTTTACCATAAAATCAAAGTGCTGATAGAAAAATGGGAATGGTTGCTGGGTGTTCAGAATGGCCAGTTACTCTTGCTTGAGACCATTTCCCTTAGATCCACAGACATTTGTATGCTTGTTCTTTTTTCAGAAACATTATCTTCTCTGCTTATATTTTTTCTTGGCTTTGGGAACACATTTCCAAGTATCCCAAATCACTCGGCTGAAGAGCCTAGCTGTGGATATTCACCTGGTACCATCAGCCCTTCATCCACATTAGCTTCCTCCTGCATCCCAGGCAGAAGGGTAATCCCAGGGGCCTGATGAGTGTTAACTCACTTTCCTTTTTCTCCACCAAGCCAAATTATGGATTCCACTTTTCCCAATCCTTTATTTTCTTCATAACCATTCCCAGTTTTTCTTCCGTACTCTCATATGCACATTTACCTCAAGGTTCCATGTGAGTGTACAATTCTCATAGTGTCCTAATATTATAGCTTTAAATTCCCATTTTCATCTATCTGATGAAAAGGCCAGCTGACAAGAATGTTGTGTTGCCATGTGTTCCTTTTTTTTCTTCTTTTCACTCTGTTTTGTAGTCTTAGACTTAATACTAGTTCAAACAGAAAGATATTTTAATTTGGAAGTAAATATAGGGAAATGACTATATTTCTTAAACACAGCTCAGTAGGAACTAAGGTAGAAAAAAATTTTCTTTTTGTTGTTTCTTCATAAATCATACTAATAGCCTTTGATACCAGAGCACTACCTAAATTTACCTTATTTGTTCATTCATTCATTTTCTTTATTTAGCCACCTGCATACATTTGCCATGTACTATTCCTTCCTTGAATGGAGTTTGGCTTTAAAATGAACAGGAAAAAAGAGAGTAAGATAAAGGTTTCAGTGAGATTAGCATAAGCTGGTCAGAGAGGACCAGAAAGGAATTTGTATTGCAGTTTCTATGAGAGCTTTACTCTTTGGCCTGTATCATTGACTTAGTCTAAACTTCCAGGTCCTGAAGCAAAACTTAAAACAGCACTTAATTCCAGCAGCATAAACAACTTACCCTGCATCAGCTTTCCCACCTCCTGGTTCTCTGGGCAAAGAAGGAGATTTGTGGGCAGAAGTTCAAACACTCCTGAAGAGTATGGCCACTCAGAGCTTGGCAGCTATGGCAGTGGGGTGGTTGTGTGTTAGAAGCAGCAGAATTAATCCTGAAGTTGCTTTTTTATCTAATTTACTGTTTGTATTTTAATTCTGTCCATTGACCTAATAATATTGTTTAGAATACTTTTTTCTCTTCCTCAACCAGACCAAGTCTAGGATCTAGTATTGCATTTGGTTATCATGTCTCTTTAGCCCCTTTTAGTCTGGAACATTGTCCCAGCCTTTGTCTTTTATCACATTGACATTTTTAGTGACCACAGTCCCCATCACCATCCCTCCCCCACCACTGTTTTTAATAGAACATGACTTAGTTTTGCTGTATCTTACATTACCTTGTGATTAGACTGTAAGTTACACGTTCTAGGCCAGGGAACTGCATAGGTGACGTGTCTTTCTCAGGCTATCACGTTTGTTCCTCACTGGTAATGTTAATTTCAATGCCTTAGCCAAGATATTGTCCAAATTCTCAACTTTATAAAACTGGGCCTTTTATCACCCCCTACCCCTCCACCCCAACTCCCCACTCATGGACCTAATAAGCAGTCTGTGAGGTGGCACTTTAAAATGATGCAAATATCCTAGTTCTCATCAAAGTGTCCTGGTAGGTATAGCATTCATCGATGAGTCTTGTCTGACCCAATCTTTGCCATCATGGTTGTGAAGTAATGCTCTTTCAGCGCCGGCACTCTTTCCACATTCATCAGACAGCTGTTACATTTCACTGCAATCCAGGAAGCTGTTACATTTCACTGCAATCCAGGGTTTCCTCACTTATTTAGTATTTACTATTTATTATTGGTATGGACTTGTGAATTCCAATTTTTTCAGTGCTTTATAATTTCTTACTATACTTCTTTTAGTGCTCAAATTTATATATTACGTAAAATATCAGGCAAATGAAGCTTTATGCAGCATACCCATATCCAATCAGATTGTAGCCCCTAAGTCTCTCCTATGTAGAAATTCTGGAGCCACCACTGTATATGTGGCACATATAAGACATACTTAGATATGTATAGATTCTTAGAAAACTGATAACAGGGAATATCTTGAGAGAAGAAGATTAGAAGACAGAGATTTGAGGCTGGAGAAAAATTTAATATTCACTTTAGTGATATTTGAATTTTTTTTAAGTACATATAATAAATCATTAAAAATAAAAGGCTTCTTTTTTTTTTTTTTTTTTTTTTTTTTTTTCTGCCGAGCCAGTATCAGCAGACAGACTAACTTGGGACACATTTTATTTTCTCAATCATTAAACTTCTAAGTTCCATTTAAAAACTTTGTAGATAGACAATCTCTACTATCTGAATGGTATTATTTGGTGATCTGCTTTAATTTGGGCATGCGTTTAAAGGCAGGCTTCTGATACCAGGGCTGCAGATTCTGACCACTGACCCCGAGTTCTCAAATTCAGAATGTGATTTCCAATGCCGGTGTTAATAGCGTGTAATTGCTGTGGCAATGCAGTACTGCTTCAGCCCTAAGCTCCATTCTATTAAGTTTTGCAAGCTGGGAGATGGGAGACTGTATGTGAAGTTATTAGACTGAGTGCTTATTTCAGCTGTTTTCTCATTTAGCTTCACTTGTCTAGGTCAGCAATGATGGCTGATTGGGTCCATGATGGTGCTTTGGAATTTAAATAATTGCCGAGATACCCACCATTAAGTAGCTGTCCTACCCATATTTTGGATAATTTAGAAAATTCTGTATAAATCTACACACAACAGATCTTAGAATTTCTCTACATTTAAAACACGTGGTCTCTCTGTGGTAAGAAATTTCTGTGAAACTTGCAAAGCTGTAGATGCCCTGGCTTAGCACAGAGCAGTTTGTAACATACAACCCAGAGGCAATCTCCAATGGCCTACTCACAAGCAGCCTGGTGTGATTCCTCCATTAAGCCTATATGCAGATCACACTGAGCTCAAGCATAGTCTTTCTTTGAAAAAAACAACAAAAAAAAACCAAAATAAAAAAACAAAAGGTGGCTTTCTTATAAACATGAGGAAGCTGGATATTTTTGAGAGGCTTTTGCATTTTGAAGCCTTGTGGTTTTCTTCATCTCTTCAATAATCATTAACATGCTTAATAGTTAACCTTCCAGCAATGTGAAACTTTATATCTGAGCTTTGCAGCATCTGTCTTGCAATGCAGACCGAGTTTGCTGAGGCTGTTTTTATAAACACTGGTGGTAAAATCAGGCAGATGCGAAATGAGCATGTACTCAAGTGCAGTTCACCCAACATTGTAGACCTTAAATTAGAGTGATGAGCATACACACTGCAAACACAGTTTTTTTTTTTTTAACTAAATTGCAATTATATTTTAAATTACCTACAATTACCAGAAACCATCTCAAAGCTAGAAATTAACTTCTTAGGCACTGGTCCCAGCAGATCATCTGTTAAGTGGACTATCCTGGGTAGCAGACTTCCCACTCTGGTTTCCCTCTGCACGCAGCCTTGCACAAGCCAGGCAAGGTGGAACAGCAGGGCAGAGCCCGTGGTTCAGGGTCACATGATAGGCTTTGGCCCTTGGAATTATGCAACCATATTTTTACAACTTCCCAAATTACAGTTTCATTCAGGTTCATGACATTTTCCTGAAATACTATGATAGCTTTCTTTTCAAGAGTAAGTGACTATTTTATTTAGATTTTAATTGAACTATTTTTATGCAGCTGGTTTTGTCATCTGGTATTTAGGGCATGGAATTGGGTCCAGGAACCACTAGGACTATTCCTAGCTAGTCACTGTGTGACCTTGGTAAGGGCTCTTCTGGGCTTTGGAGTCCCTGTCAGATGAAAAATCCTGAGCAGTTGGGAAAGAACTGGATGACCTCCCTTGGAGCACCAGCTAGGCGTTGGAGGTTGGCTTAGGCTCAGGGCTAGATTCAGCCCAGTCCCACAGTCAGGCCCCTCCCTGGTCTTTGTTGCCACCTTCCCTTTCTGTGAAAGGATGGGGGACTTGGGACAGCCTTTCCTTACACTGCCTGGCTGGTACACAACTCAGCACATGGTTGACTTGAAGTCAACACTGTAGAGTACTTTGAAATGGGAGCTGGGGAGAGATAGCAAGGGGAGAGAAGCCAGATGTAGGTGATGGGGAGGAAGGCAGCAAATCACACTGCCACGTGTGTACCTATGCAACAGTCTTGCATGTTCTTCACATGTACCCCAAAACCTGAAATGCAATAAAAAAAAATTTATACTTAGTACATTTGGGAATGGATTAACTAGTTTAAATCTCATGGCCTCTTGTTCCTTGAGGAACTCGTAACAAGCCTCTCTTCCTTGATCCAGTCTCTTCTCTTGAATTCACACCCATAACTGTCTCCAAAGTGGTTTTACTGAAATGCAAAGCACTGCCAATTTTCTTCTTAAAATCCTTCAACACTTCCTCATTGCTAAGAGCCATGCTGATTTGATTCCTGCTAACTCCTCTGCCTCCGACTCCACACTTCTGCAGCACTAAATTTTTCCTATTTCTTTTTAATGGCACTACTTTTCTGTTCACTTAAGACATCTTGTTTCATGCTGCCATTCTTTCTGGCCTGTTCCCTTTGTTACTTCTGCACTTGGCTACATCACAAACAATATTTATGACTCTGTTTAGACCACACTCTCCAAAAAGCCTCTTTAGAAGCCCCTATATTATGGAAGATACTCCTTTTTAATTTACCTGCTGAATAAAGTTTATTGAGTGCCTTTACTATGCAGTCAATGGTATTAATCAATGGGGATAATTTTGCTCATATTAATCTTTTTGCTCATCTCTAGCTATGGAGAAAAGGAGGAAGGGATCCAAAGAAGAGGAATTTGATTTCTGGGTGCCTATAAGAGGGGTAGCCGCATGGGTGATGCTCCTTAAGGCTTGTTTGGAAGGACCCATCCATTTTTAAGAGCTGGAGAAGGGTGGAGCAGAATGAACATGGCTCTCAACCATTAACTCATAAAGTTGAAAGATACAATTCAAGCCCAAAGTAAAAGACAGGTTTGTGTATTCTTTTGGACTCCATGTATGCATTGAACTAACAGAAAGTTTGATTAATAATAGACTATATCACCCCTCCTTATATCATTAAGGATGTGACACTAGAGTTCCATTAAAACAGCTATTATAAGTAAGGTATAAACTATAAAGAAGATTCATTTGATTATGCTGTGTCCTATAAATCATTTCAGTGATTTGATTAAATAATCTTTCTTTAACCAAACTTCTGGGAGATTTCTGAGGGACAGACAGTTGTAGAATTAAAAGATGATAAATGGTGGGCTAAAGTGTCTGTAGTTACATTGTTTCAACAGGAATTTCTTTGGCATCAGTAGAAAATCTAACTAAGAGTGACTCAAATTATGTTACTTACAAGCATCCATCTGGAGGTAAACAACTGTTTGTAGGGCCAGTGTTGCTCCAATTCTTGTTGGCCTTTCTCTTGAGGTCGTGAGGTGGCTGCCATAACTCTAGACACTAGCCTAAACCCAAGGCAGAAAGAAGGGGACAGAGAAGGGGTGGTGCTTGCAGCATATGCCCTTTTATATCAGGAAAGAAAAACTTTGCCAGAAGGCTCTGGAGACGTCCACTTTATCTCATTGGGGATCGGACTTTCTCACATAGACAACCCTCACTGCAAGAGAGCAGAAAAGCAAATATTTGGCTTTTCTAGCCTCTCTAATGGAGAATGCCAAAGGAGGTGGATTTTCAAATGGGAGTTGGACTAGCCGACCAACGGCAACTGCTACCACGTTGTCCAGTGCTCTTAGAAGTCATCACCCTTCACTGTCATTTATCATTGTCTTGCTCTTTGGGACCTTTTTAAAGTAAAACCTGGTGAAAATATGAAGTTGTGCATCGTTTATAAATTTCATCAATTACCACAGCAGTGTGACTGCTGTGTCCAACAGGCTGTTCTGTGCTTGGAGAAGAAGCATTTGCCTGTGGTGTCAGGGAAAACTTTTGAATCTTGTTGTTTGGATAGATCAGAAAAAAGTGCAAATAAAAATGTCCTTGGTTTAACTTTTCACTCTTGTTTATTCATGGGTGCTTCTAAGAGCTTTTGCAAGTAAACCTTCTAAATCTTAAACTAAGTGTGGTAGGCAAGCCATCTCAAAGTTTGCAGTTTACACTACTGATCGAGAAGAATAACAATCCATTAATTCTGATGAGGTAACTCATTAAAGGGCTCATGTGGCATAAACAAGGGAGAATCTAGCAAGTTTGCAATCTTGAAGCCACACCATCTTCTTTTTGTGGTGGTATATCCACAGACACCTCTCTGCTTCAGAAACACTATTGTATAGATGGTGAAGGCATGCAAAGTAGTGCTTAAGACATGAGTTATGGAGCCAGACTGCCTAGGCTCAAGTTCTACTTACGAACTGTGTGACCTACGACAAGTTACGTAAACTCTCTGTGCCTTCAAGTGGGACTATAATAGTACTTAGCTATGTTGAGAAAGTTCCCCAACACGCTATACAGAAAAATTAATTAATATTACCTCTTATTATTATGTAATGGTGGTGTATAATGCTCATACCCACAAGGGCAAGTGGACATTTTGCTCTCTCTCTTTTCCTTCCCGCTGGTATGTACCCCTTCTGGACCCTTCATTGTTAAAGAAGAAGCACTCATACTGGTTAATGTTTAAATGCTGAAGAGCACAGTGCTTCATTACTGTATGTATATTCTCGTGCATGCAGTGTGCATTATTGCCATGAGTTCACAGAAAGGAAAGGAAATTGAGAAGACAGGTGAAGGAACTTGTTCAAGCCACACAGTTTGCTGGAGTTAGAATTAGAGCTCTGGTGTCTTGGACTTTAAGGCCCAAACTTATTCCCAATATGGCTTTATTGAATTGCATTATAAAGTTTAGATTCGCTTTTATATGCATATTTATCTTTCTGCATATAATTTACTCATGCTCTGGGAAAATCTGCACAACTCACAATCATCCTCTTTCTTTCCTTCCTTCCTTCCTTCCTTCCTTCCTTCCTTCCTTCCTTCCTTCCTTCCTTCCTTCCTTCCTTCCTTCTTTCTTTCTTTCTTTCTTTCTTTCTTTCTTTCTTTCTTTCTTTCTTTCTTTCTTTCTTTCTTTCTTTCTTTTTTATAACTGTTTCAGAGTCCTAATAAGGAAGATTCTCAAAGGCTATGTAGAGGTTATGCTTTATAAGCATTACCTTTACATAGTAAATTTTGGTATAATTAGCCCCCAGTAAATTTTACCTGCTGTATTATTATTACAAGAATCTATCTTCTCTGACAAAGTTTGAATGGAACTAGAGGGGACACCTGACTCAAGGTGGGCCATTTGGATTCTCTTTTTCACGAATTTGGAATTTTAATTGAAATTTACCTCCTTTTGGTCACTTCACAATATTCTAAAACTGTTTGTATTTACGAAGACACTTTTTGGAGTAAGAAGCCATACTTATTAAGCTCTAGGGATCATATCCATTTGAATCTTTTTATATGGCTTCCCATGGCTGGTATTGAAAGCTGAGTGCCTGTGAAACTTTTGATGAAGACCTTGCTTGGCTTCCCTGCATCAGAATATGTTACTCAGTAAACATAGCATGCCATTGGAACCAAGTTGGTAGAAATTCAAGATCAGTGAAATATCCCTCACGCCACAGGTGTTGAAAAAGATATGGAATGCTGACCTGCAGAGAGGAAAATGTAGGAGATTAAAAAGGAAAAGCAAAGCAGAACCAAGAGGATGAGAAGTAGAGCAAGCCCAGCTGGGACACTTGTGGCTTTTCAGTTCTTGGTTCTGGTCACTTTTGAAATTCCTGTCCTCAGGTATCTGTGAGAAACTCTGGATTGTTATACTTATTTACCCATATTATATTTTGTTTTTTGAGCAAATGAAACATAAGCTGGGGTTGGTTTTTGTTACCAAGAAGTAAAATGGTCTCAGGAATAGATGTGGTTACTGACTGAAAGAAGTGTTTTAGATTATCTGGGGATTTTATTTATCATATTCTCTTGTTTCCTTGCATAGATTAGAAATTGGCCATGCCCAGTGCCATAAATTTAATTTTGGTACCCTAACACAAGCTTAAGAAAGTTCCTGCATTACTTTGTTAATTTCTAAATCTTCATCATGGTTAAGAATGCCCAACATTGTGTCTTATCAGAAAGTGTCTAGATCTTGGGTGTGTGTGTTATGTGTATGTCTGTTGTGTTTATGTGTAGAATACCTGGGGTTGTACTTTATTCTTAGGGAATTCTTTTTTGTAGAAAGCTCTAAACACTTTGTCTCTCTGAATGTGCTCAGCCTTGCCTGTGCCATTATCAAGCAGTCAGAATCACACTGCAGCTTCCAGGACAAAGAATAGTCCAGATAGAGAGAGAATCCATCCTATAGTCTCTCAGTTGCATCTCTATTTGGCTTCCATGGCCAGGTATTCTGATGTAGGGAATATCTAGATATTTAAAGTTTCACAGGCCGTTGGCTTTCAATACCAGCTATGAGATGCCATATAAAGAGATTCAAATGGATATGATCCCTAGAGCTTAAGTCTGGCTTCTTACTCTAGGGAGTGTCTTGGTAAATACAAAAAGTTTTAGAATATTATGAAGTCACTAAAAGGAGGTAGATCTTATGCAAATATAGGTACATCCTATATAAATATGGAAAACAGACCAAGACAATTAAGTGAATAAAGCAAATTGCAGATTATATATAATAAGAGACATATACTTATGGATTTGTACCTTTTTTAAAATATAGATGTATGCTTTTATGCATAGAAAGTTTTTGAAAGAATATATGAACTTTCATTAGGCTTACCTCAGGGGAGTGAGCCTCTGAAAGAAATTTTTTAAATCTTTTATGCTGTTTTTGTTACCTGCAGGCAAAATTGTTTCAGTGAAGAAAATTTGGTTGAGATGGATATTGTAGTTAATGGCTGAAATAAGTGTTTTAGATTATCGTTGTAAATTAAAAAAAAAACCCAGCTCCTCATTTAAAATGTTTAAACAATATAGAAATTTATAAAGAACAAAGAAATATTTCCCCTCTCCTTATTCCTCACCCAGTTCTGACCTAGAAAAGGGACTTTTACTTTTCATGCTATACTCCTCTACTTGTTTTATTTGTTTGTTTTTACTATTACCATGTATAACTTCCATATACAATAATCATAATTCACTTTTTCAGGCCCTTATTAAGACTTATAGAATCAGAAAGTTTGGGGATAGAGGGTAGCCATATGTATTTTAAAAGAACTGGCAAGGTGATTGTGATGTATATTCCTGCTTGAGAATCTCTGAATAGCTAGGATCATTTTCTATATCTTAAATTCCAACATGACCTCAAATAAAATTTTAAATGTTCGGTCATAGAGGGGTCCCCTATCTCTAAGAATCTAGGGAGATTTATAAGCATGAGTAAATTAAAATTTATAAAATAAGGGCCTATCCCATAATATTCTGAAGACTAAGTTGTTGAATTGACTAAGTGGTCGAATTGACTGAACTGAATCATGATTTCACCCTAGGCAAGGATAGCAACTATATGGCTTGTATCTCTCTATTTTTCACTCCAGTGTCCATTGCAGATATTGCTAATCAATTTTCACACTCTCTTACTAAGCTTCTCCATAGCTCAGAATCATTTTTATAATTACTCATTATCCCATGTAACTGCCACCCGTCCTTGAACTGGCATTCAGATGAAATCTATTGTAGTGGCCTTCTGTTTGTGATCTTTCTAACACTTTTTCCCCACTTTTTCAGAGTACAAAACCCTCCTTTCCTATGACTAACCCATTCCATATGGGTTTGATATGACTGACTATTCTCCTACCTCCAGCTACAGGAGTGGAAATATCACCTAAGTGGGCCAATAAATCAGAACACCCATCCCATCGGCCACACGAGTTGATGCAGGGGTGGATATCAGACCAATAAATTATTCCTTCTTGGGACTTTCTGCTGGAGTTCTTTGAGGGGCATAACCAAAACAAAACATGTTTCTCTCTCCTTGTGTTATTAAGCTTATATAGAATTTGAGTCTTCAGCTTCCAAACGTCACTGGTGATATGGAATGAACCTGTCAAAGAAGTAGGAAATGAGACAGAGCCCTGATATTGCCATTCTGATCCATGATTCAGATGTACTTGAAGCCACATTAATCCTCTGAATCCTCTGCTCTTGAGAGCTAATAAATTCTCTTAATTTGCCTATATTTGTTTGAGTTAGGTTAATGCAACATGTACTCAGGAATTTTCACTAATTTCTCTTCCTTCTCCCTGGGTGTGAAAATCTGTTCCTGAAATTCTTTTCTAATTCTCTGTTCTATTTGTGAGCCTTCACATTTCTGGATTTGGTTCCTATGATTGTAAATGGGACATTCAAGGGCTAGAAGAGGTTGGGGATGATTGCTGTGTTGTTGTTATTGTCATTGTTAAGGTAAAAGCAAGAAATGCCAATTGTAAATACATCCTATTAGGATTAGAATTTTGACAGGCAATGAGAAGAACTATTGACCAGAGTATGCATAGAAACATAGAATCTTAAAGGAAGAAGAAACAGAAGCAATTTAATATTTCATTTTAATAAGAGGAAGCTGGGACCTAGGTTAGCCCGTTTGTCCAAGGTCACAGAAACAAGCCTGTAATCCAGGTCTCCCTGGCTTTATTTGGTGCTCTTTCACTGCATTGTGCTACCTTTATTCATAATGGGTCTAAAGCACAGACTGTCTCATAGCACAACTAAATACGATGTTCAGAATTTGCTATTGTCACAGAGAGGAGGAAAATCAATAAGTAAACAATTAAAAATCAGTGTCTAAAACAACTGCACTATAATAAAGTATCACAAGCAATTGAGTAGATAATGTTAGATATAACCTCATACTTAAAAGTTTTTCTATCTGTGATTCCAATTCCGATTTCTCCAATCTTCCAAATTGGTTGCCCTTACTCTTCAATATCAAGAAAAAAATATGAATGTTTTCTTCCAACTCCTGCCATACTAAATACATACTGATAGAATAGTGATTTCTTCTTAAGTTGAAGCACTCATAAAATAATTGTACAAATAAACTATTTGTGGGACATTTGCAAGTAAATATAGATTACTAGTAGTTCACAAAAAGTCTATATTTATATCTTGAGATTTTTTTCTTAACTCCTTGCATTCCTCAAGAGATATATGGCCTGTAAAGCAATGAATCATTTCATTCCAAATACATAGAATCATGGAATTTGGGGTGAGAGGGTTATTTAGAAACTGCCTAAGTCCAACAATTATTGATGAGGAATCCAAGACCCAGGAAGATTAATTGACTGTATGTAACCTTGGACAAGGAACTATTATGAATCCTTCCATAATGTCACCTGAAATTAATTTTTTCCTTGTAAGTACCTAAGTAAAATTAAACTGTTTGAGTACTTAAGCTAAAATGTATTTTCTTATCTTTTCATGTCCCTTCTAACTGCCCTCTGAAAAGCAACAATAATTATTCCAAAAAACTTTTTTTCCTTATTTAATCTTTTATAGTCTGATGTTAGAGGAATACCATTATGCATATTCTCATAAAATATCTTTGTTTCATGTACACTTAACTTTAAACGGATGTGTATATGTAGTAAAGAATTTGGTCTAATAGTATCCCCATATTGATATGTGCAGAATTCCAGAACAGTCTGAACACCTCCTCAACATTGTGTTTCAGGTTAGTGGTGATCTGATTGATGAAATTAAGCATGCCAAACACATGAAAAGCTTGGGTGAGGGTCACCTCAGGATGCAGCAAGCACCCTGGGTCACCAAGCTTCAGAAGCAAAAACTAAAAGGAGACCTCCCCTTATTCCATCTTACAGGACAAGTCAGGTCTTCAATGGGACGAAAACAATTACAAAATATAGCATCTTTATCCAAGAAGAGTCGAATGGAGGAAACAGATATCCATTATTTAATTCTGTATTTTCTACTCTTTCAGGTAAAACAAAGATTTGTGGGGAATTGTAAGCCTTATGGGTTCCAAGTTATTTATCTCCCAAGCCCTTGCTTGAGAACAGATCTTCATCCACAGAGAGGAGAGTCCCAGATCCAAGGCTAGAGAAAGTTTCACCTAGTAGCTTCCAAGTGCTGCAAACACGGGTCTAGAGTTTTGGGTTTTTAAGAAAAGTTAAACTGCTTTTTCATTCTTAAGGAAACTTACATAAGAACTCGGCTTGTAACAGCAAAAAGGCTTTTTTTTGGACAGTGTCAATTCATTGTGATGTTTACTCTATGTTGTAGATTTTGCTAGATATGAGGTCTATATAAATTAAATATCACATCTTGGAATTTATTTTAATAGATAGCATAAGAGTGCAGTAATGAGTCTAGAAAGGCATTCACGATAGCATTTATTATAATAGCAAAATGTTGGCATCACCTCATGAACAACTATCAGTATGGGATTTGTTAAATGTTTAATCCACACAGGAAAGAATTATGCATCCATTTTTAAAAAGTTTCCCATGGAAATTTGTTGTTTTTGTAATTTTCAACAGGATGAGATGGCATAGGTAAGAAACTTCAAAATATGTGCTTTCGGAAAGCAGTTTTCCTGGGGAAGAAGTTAATCATAAAATGTTTTCTTTCTTTCTTGTTTAAACTCCTTCTGGATAAAGAGTTTCTAGGCTGCAACAAGGCCAGCTGGGGTTCCCAAATAAGAGATTGTTTCTTTAATGTTTGTAAGACTGACCAACATAAGTTATTAAATCAGGGAGGGTCCCAGCTGGACATAATTATTCTGTGTGGATGGAGACCTGGTAGACTGAATTAACTTTAGCATCTGCCAGGGCATCTTGTTGCAGACTGTCTATTGTGGGATATTTGAGTCAGGACATTGAAAACAAAAGTCATTCATTTGGAAACAAAAATGAACTTATATGCAGGTTTACTAAAAGCTGTCTTTGCGCATATGTTGATTATTACAGCATGCATAATGGAGATGAGGTCTTCTTAAGTTAGTCATGGTTCATAATTAATAAGCTAGTCAAATCTTGGATATCAGGAGAGAAGTGTCACTTCAGATTCTGGTCTCTGTTTGTTTTCTCCTTATCCCTTGCATTTGCTGTCTGTCCTTAGACTTTACCCTTCCTGGATTCCTCTCTTTTTGCTGTAGAATCTCTCACCTCCTTTCTATGCTTTTTTAAAGACCCAATTATTACAGAACATGGTTTTTGCACGCTCAACTATAGAAAAGTTATATGCAGCTGCTGCTACCAGGATTTCACTATTCTCTTTTGACCGCTATAACTTGTGCATTACTCTACTCTGTGTGGGCATAGCAACTCTTGACTCATTTGTTTATTCATCAAATATTTATGGAGCACCTACTTTGTGCCAGGTCCTATTGTACAAAGAATAGGATTTGTTTTTTGCCCTTGGCACTTTATATCCCAGCAAGAGAAGCAGAACTTTGTACTACTAATTCTAATGGAATGTAGTAAGTACAAGGATAAAGATATGAATTACAAAATATATGCATGGGGTGTGTCTGGAACATAGAGGAGGGACACCTAACCAGATTAGGGAAGGGGAGGCCTGACTGAATAGCATCCGAAAGGATGAGGGTAGGTAAGCTGGGAGAGAGGAGGTTCGAACAAGCATTGAACTCCAGTAAATGATATTTATTCTGACATACTTGGTGGAAAGAAGTGTACCGATATCTGCAATTGTGAAATGTGTTAAGAAATAAGATGCATTAAAACTAAAAGTAGGTAATGCCATTCGGGACATAGGCACAGGCAAATATTTCATGATGAAAATGCCAAAAGCAATTGCAACAAAAGCAAAAATTGACAAATAGGATCTAATTAAACTAAACAGCTTCTGCACAGCAAAAGAAACTAGCAACAAAGTAAACAGACAACCTAAAGAATGGGAGAAAAATTTTGCAAACTGTGCATCTGACAAAGATCTGTTATTCAGCATCTATAAGGAACTTAAACTAATTTACAAGAATAAAAACAGCCCCACTAAAAAAGTGGGCAAAGGACATGAACAGACACTTCTCAAAAGAAGGGATACATGAGGCCAACAATCGTGAAAAAAACTCAACATCACTGATCATTAGAGACATGCAAATCAAAACCACAATGAGACACCATCTGACACCAGTTAGAATGGCTATTAGCTGGACATGGTTGTGGGTTCCTGTAATCCCAACTACTTGGGAGGCTGAGATAGGAGAATCGCTTGAACCCGGGAGGTGGAGGTTGCAGTGAGCCAATACTGGGCCATTGCACTCCAGCCTAAGCAACAAGAGTGAAACTCTGCCTAAAAAAAAAAAAAAAAAAAATTTCAAAATTAACAGATGCTGATGAGATTATGGAGAAAAAGGAACACTTTTACACTGTTGGTGGGAGTGTACATTAGTTCCACCATTGTGGAAGACAGTGTGGTGATTCCTCAAAGATCTAAAAACAGAACTACCATTTGACCCAGCAATCCCATTACTGGGTATATACCCAAAGGAATATAAATCATCTATGATAAAGACACATGCACACATATGTTCATTGCAGCACTATTCATAATAGCTAAGACATGCAATCAACCCAAATGCCCATCAATAATAGACTGGATAAAGAAAATGTGGTACACATACCCTATGAAGTACTATACAGCCATAGAAAAGAATGAGATCATGTCCTGTGAAGGGACATGGATGGAGCTGAAGGCCATTATTCTTAGCAAACTAATGCGGGAACAGAAAATCAAATACCATTTGTTCGTAGTTATAAGTGGGAGCTAAGTGATGAGAACACATGGATACGTAGAGGGGAACAACACACGCTGGAGCCTATTGGAAGGTGGTGGGTGAAAGGAGGGAGAGAAGCAGGAAAAATAATGGATACTAGGCTTAATACCTAGGTGATGAAATAAATCTGTACAACCAACCCCAATGAAACACGTTTACCTATGTAATAAACCTGCACATCCTGCACCTGTACCTCTGAACTTAAAATAAAAGTTAAAAAAAAAAAAAGAAATAAGATGGGTTGATGGATAGAAAAATTTTTTTAATTAAAACATGATAAAATATTTATAATAAATGCTAATTGTAGGTTATAGATGGTGAGTATATTATTTGTAAATTTCTCTTAATTCTTTCATAAAAAATTTAATGATAAAATATCTGAAACATTTCTTTGGATAAAATGAACACCATATTAGAGACTGCAGGACTGCACAGCAGGAATAGGAACTGAAACAATGGGAAGAAAAAAGGGCTGAAAAACAAAAATCAAAGTATCAGAAATGTGGATAATATCATGAAGCCTAATACAGATATACTTGATGTTTTAGAAAAATAGAAGAAAATGAGTCAGAAGAATTATTTAAAGAAATAATTACTGAGGCTGGGCGTGGTGGCTCACGCCTGTAATCCAAGCACTTTGGAGGCCACGGTGGGCAGATCACCTGAGGTTGGGAGTTCAAGACCAGCCTGACCAACATGGTGAAACCCTGTCTTAAAAAAAAAGAAAAAACCAAAAACAAACAAACAAAAAGAAATAATTACTGAAATTTCTTTCAAGATTTATAAACCCAAAGATGAGAATTACAAAGTAAACTATACCTTGGCACATCATAATCAAATTGTTGTAAACCAAAATAATGAGAAAATCTTAAGAACAGATGGTGGTGGAGGGGAGATGTATTGTGAAAGATTCTTTAATTGAAAGGAACAAATTATAAGATTGATTTTTTTAAAACTTCAACCCTACATTGCTTAAAGATACATTTAAATATAAAGACATAGACAGATTAAAATAAAAAGGTTGGTTTTCCACTTAAGGATGTAGGAGGCTTGAAAGAATGTCACACCCAAATTTATGATTTTTAAAAGCCAGACAAACAGCAAGTTTGCTGCTTTTCTTGAACACATTAAAGTGCAGAAGTTTAAAATTTGAGGATAGACAAGGTTGGATGTGACATAAGCACTGGTTTACTGAGATTAAGTTGCTACCGAGCGGTAGTAAGATTAAGTTCAGCCAGGCCAATCACTACATTGATGGAGGGTGAGTGCAACCAGCTGAGTATAAATCTATGAGAGAAGGTTTAAGGCTCTGGAGGGCTATAAACATAAGGAAGCCTACATATTCTTGGCAGACTTTTCTTCATGAACCCACTGGGTGCTCACAGAAAACATTGGGAAAGTTTCCTTGTGATGCTGAAGTGAGGAAGAACAACAGCAACTGCTGTGAGGAGGCTACCAAACACTACCAGGACCCTCCTTCTTTATCTCCTTTTATGGAACAAGTCTTATTCTGGGACAGGAAGGACAACAAACACTGTTTCTTGATTTGTTGAAAACCCATTGTAGCTTTGGGAAGAAATGGGAAAAAAATTCTCTGCCTCTGCAGGAGAGGCAGAAACACAAATTGGGCTGCAAATTAGTGAGAAGGACACTTCTGAAACCAAGAAATATGGTTCCTGCCTAAGACTGAGGTTTACTACAATAACTGAGAATGCCCCATTCCCCTCTGCTAGACTAACAGGCATTAAGTAACAAGTAACTTGCAAGAGAGGACTCTCTTTAAGGCAAAGTTTAAAGGGAAGACCAAAAGCTAAACGGGAGAAGACACTGTAAACACCCATCTGGCAAACAAGTTCCCAACCCAAGTAAAAGGTATCATTAGAGGATTTTGGATCCTGTGGGGGCACTGAGGGTTATATAGCAATAATAAATCTCAAACCCAGCTCAATTTCTAATTAGACGAACACCTCATGGCTCCGTACCTCTAATTTTGGAGGAAAAAAAGCTGTGCCCATTTCAAGGGATAAAAACTATTGACCTCAGTTCTGCTGTTTCATACAAGATGTTGGCTTTCAACAAAATATTATGAAACATACAGAAAGACAATAAAAAAGAAAGCTTCCAAGAGGCAAAACAATCATCAGAACCAGACACAAATCTAACAAGATATGTTGGAATTTTGTGCCACTACAATAATAATAGCCTATTTACTGCAGTTCCTTTTACTCAATACAGCAGGCCTACCTTTCAATAAAAAATTACAAAGCATACTAAAAAGTAAAGCTGGGGAAATGGTGTGTGTCTGTATTCCCAGCTACTTAAGAGGCTAAGGTGGGAGGATCAGTTGAGCCCAGGAGTTCAAGGACAGACTAGGCAACATAATGAGACCTTGGCTCTAAAGATAATAATAATAAAAGATAAACAAACAAACAAACAAAAAATCAACAACCACAAAAAAAAAAAAACCAGTTTGAAAAGACCAAACAAGCATCAAAACCAGAAGTAGGTTATGGTAAAAATGTTGGAGTTATCTGACCAGGAATTTTTTTTAAACTCTGATTAATATGCCAAGGGCTTTACTGGGAAACCTTCACTAATTCAAACTGTTTTTAAATGCAAAAACAGATAGATAATATTAGCAGATATATTAGAAGGAATAAAAAAGAAATGTTAGAGATCAAAACATTGTAACAGAAATAAAGAATGCTTTTCATGGGCTCATTACCAGCCTTATAGGAAAGAATGCCTGAACTTGAGGATATAACAATAGAAATTTCCAAAACTGAGAAGCAAAGAAAAGAAAGACTGGGGGGGAAAAACAAAACAAAACAGAAAATCCAAGAACTGTGGCACAACTAAAAAAGATGTTAACTCTAGTACAAGAAGGAGAAGCAGAGGAAGGAACAGAAGCAATAGGCAAAGTAATAATCAGTGAGAATTTCCCCAAATTAATGTCAGACACCAAATCACAGATCCAGGAAACTTAGAATCAAACAGAATAAATAACCAAAGAAACCTGATACCTAGGCGTATTATATTCAAACTTCAGAAAATCAAAGATCTTGAAAGAAGCCAGAAGTAATAACACAACATCCCTTGATGAGTAAAGGCAAGAATTATATGCAACTTCTTCTAAGAAAAGAGAGAGAACACAAATTACTAATATTGAAAATGAAAGAAGGAACGCGGGCAGATCCCTCTTTAAAATGGACCGTTAAAATGATAATAAAGGAATACTATGGACTACTATATGCTCACGAATTTAATATCCTACATGAAACTGACAAATCTTTGAAAGACATCATCTGTTAAAACCTGCACAAGAAGAAATAGACAATCTGAGCAGGCTTATAGCAAAGACATTTAATCAATAATTAATGACCTTTCTAAACAGAAAGCACCAGCCCAGATGAGTTTACTGTTGAATTCCACCATGTAAGGAAGAAATCTTAACAGTTTCTCTACAGTCTCTCCTAGAAATTAGAAGTAGAAAGAATAATTTCTTTTTTTCCTCAAACTTTTCTTTTAGGTTGAGGGGTACTTGTGCAGATTTGTTGTATAGATAGATAATTTGCATGTCATGGAGGTTTGCTGTACAGATTGCTTCATCACCCAGGTAATATGCATAGTATCCAATAGGTATTTTTTTGATCCTCTGCCTCCTTTCTCCCTCCACCCTAAAGTAGGCCCCCGTGTCTGTTGTTGTCTTCTTTGTGTTCCTATATACTAAATGTTTAGCTCCCACTTCCAAGTCAGAATATGCAGTATTTGGTTTTCTGTTCTTTTGTTAGTTCACTTAGGATAATGGCCTCCAGCTCCATCCATGTTGCTGCAAAGAGCATGATGTCATTCTTTTTTGTGGCTGCATAGTATTCCATGGTGTATGTATATTACATTTTCTTTATCCATTCAACTACTGATGGGCATTTAGGTTCAGTCCATGTCTTTGCTATTGTGAATACTGCTTTGATGAACATATGTGTGCGTGTGTCTTTAGGGTAGAACAATTTATATTTTCTTGGGTATATACCCAATCATGGGATTGCTGGGTTGAATGGTAATTCTGCTTTGAGTTCTTTGACAAATTGCCAAACTGTTTTCTACAATGGCTGAACTAATTTACATTCCCACCAGCAGGGTATAAGCATTCCTTTTTCTCCACAACCTTAACAGCATCTGTTATTTTTTTGACTTTTTAGTAATAGCCATTCTGACTGATGTGAAATGGTATCTCACTGTGATTTTGATTTGCATTTCCCTAATGATTAGTGATTTTGAACATTTTTTCTTTTTTTCAATGTCAATAGTTTTGGGGATACAGGTTGTTTTTGGTTACATGGAAAAGTTCTTTACTGGTAATTTCTGAGATTCGGGTGCACCCATCATCTGAGCAGTGTACACTGTACCCATTATGTAATTTTTTATCCCTCATCCCCCTCTCAACCTTCCCCCTTGAATCCTCAAAGTCCATTATATCATTCTTATTCCTTTGCATCATTGTAGCTTAGTTCCCACTTATAAGTGAGAACATATGATACTTGAGTTTCCCTTCCTGAGTTGTTTCACTTAGAATAATGGCCTCCATCGGGCATGGTGGCTTATGCCTGTAATCCTAGCACTTTAGGAGGTGGAGGTGGGCAGATCACCTGAGGTCAGGAGTTCAAGACCAGCCTGGCCAACATGATGAAACCCCATCTCTATTAAAAATACAAATATTAGCTGGGTGTGGTGGTACACACCTGTAATCCCAGCTACTCAGGAGGCTGAGGCAGGAGAATCGCTTGAACTCAGAAGGTGGAGTTTGCAGTGAGCCAAGATTGTGCCATTGCACTCCAGCCTGGGCAACAAAGCAAGATTCCTTCTCAAAAAAAAAAAAAAAAAAAGAATCATGGCCTCCAGCTGCATACAAGTTGCTGCAAAAGACATTATTTCATTCCTTTTTACGGCTGAGTAGTATTCCATGGTGTATATACGCCACATTTGCTTTATCTACTCATTGGTTGATGGGCAATTAGGTTGGTTCCATATTTTTTCAGTAGCAAATTGTGCTGCCATAAACATGTGTGCATGTGTTGGTTTTTTTTTTTTTTATATAATGACTTTTTTTTTTTCCTTTGGATAGATACCCATTAGTGGGATTGCTGGATTGAATGGTAGTTTTCCTTTTAGTTCTTTAAGAAATCTCCATACT
This sequence comes from Cebus imitator, assembly GCF_001604975.1. Taxonomy (NCBI): domain Eukaryota; kingdom Metazoa; phylum Chordata; class Mammalia; order Primates; family Cebidae; genus Cebus; species Cebus imitator. The sequence continues at coordinate 774,277 of NW_016107722.1, read as the reverse complement.
GTTTTCCATAGTGATCATACTAGTTTACATTCCCACCAGCAGTGTAAAAGTCTTCCCTTTACACCACGTCCACACCAACATCTATTATTTTTTGACTTTTTAATTATGGCCACACATGCAGGAGTAAGGTGGTATCTCACTGTGGTTTTAATTTGTATTTCCGATAATTACTGATGTTGAACATTTTTTCATATGTTTGTTGGCTGTTTGTATGTCTTCTTTTGATAATTTTCTATGTCCTTTTCCCACTTTTTGATGGGATTATTTGTTTTTTTTTTCTTTCTGATTCATTTGAGTTCTTTGTGGATTCTGGATAAGAGTCCTTTGTTAGATGCATAATTTGTGAATATTTTCTCTCACTCTGTGGGTTGTCTGTTTTCTCTGCTGATTATTTATTTTGCTGTGCAGAAGCTTTTTAGTTTAAATAGAACCCATTTATTTATTTTTGGTTTTGTTGCATTTGCTTTTGGCATCTTAGACATGACTTATTTGCCTAAGCCAATGTCTAGAAGAGTTTTTCTGATATTATGTTCTAGAATTTTTATGGTTTCAAGTCTTAGATTTAAGTCTTTGATGTATCTTGAGTTGATTTTTGTATAAGGTGAAAGATGAGGATTCAGTTTCATTCTTCTAAATGTGGCTTACCAGTCTTCCCAGTACCATTACTTAATAGGGTGTCCTTTCCCCAATTTATGTGCTTGTATGCTTTGTTGAAGATCAGTTGGCTTTAAGTATTTGGCATTTTTTCACATGCTTGTTGGCTGCACGTATGTCTTCTTTTGTCTTCTGTTCATGTCTTTTACCCATTTTTTAACGGGGTTGTTTTTGCTTTGTTAACTTGTTTAAGTTCCATATGGATTCTGGATATTAGAACTTAGTTGGATATATAATTTGCAAATATTTTCTCCCATTCTGTATGTTGTCTGTTTACTCTGTTGGTAATTTCCTTTGCCATGTGGAAGCTCTTTTGTTTAATTATATCTCATTTGTCAGTTTTTGTTTTTGTTGCAACTGGTTTTGGCATCGTACTCATGAAATCTTTGCCAGATCTTCTGTCCAGAATAGCATTTCCTAGGTTATCTTTCAGGGTTTTACAGTTTGGGCTTTATGTTTAAGTCTTTAATCTATCTTGAGTTGATTTTTGTATATGATGTAAGGAAGGAGTCCAGTTTTGATTTTCTGCAAATGGCTAGCCAGTTATCTGAGCACCATTTATTGAATAAAGAGTCCTTTCTCCATTGCTTGTTTTTGTTGACTTTGTCAAGTTCAGATTGTTGTAGGTGTGTGTTATTATTTCTGGGCTCTTTACTTGGTTCCATTGGCTATGTGTCTGTTTTGTATCGGTGCCATCCTGTTTTGGTTACCGTAGGCTTGTAGTATAGTTTGAAGTTGGGTAATGTGATGCCTCCAGCTTTGTTCTTTATGCTTAAGATCTCCTTTGCTATATAGGCTCTTTTTTTTGTTCCATATGAATTTTTAAACAGTTTTTCCTAATTCCATGAAGAATGTCAATGGTAGTTTGATAGAAACAGCATTGAATGTGTAAATTGCTTTGAGCAGTATGGCCATTTTAATGATATTCATTCTTCCAATCCACAGTCATGGAGTGTTTTTCCATTTGTCTGTGTCATCTGTAATTTCTTTAAGTAGTATTTTGTAATTTTCATTGTAGAGATCTTTCGCCTTCCTGATTACCTGTATTTCTAGGTGTTTTATTCTTTTTGTGGCTGTTATGAATGGGATTGCATTCTTAATTTAGCTCTCAGTTTGAATGTTGTTGTTGTATAAAAATGCTACTCATTTTTGTATGTTGATTTTATATCCTGAAACTTTGCTGAAGTTGTTCATCAGATCACAGAGCCTTTGGGCAGAGACTATGAGGTTTTCTAGATATAGAATCATATTGTCTGCAAACAGCAATAGTTTGACTTCCTCTTTTCACATTTGAATGCCTTTTATTTCTTTCTCTTGCCCAGTTGCTCTGGCCAGGACTTCTAGTACTATGTTGAATAGGAGTGATAAAAGAGGGCATCTTTGTCTTGTGTTGGTTTTTAAGGGAAATGTTTCCAGCTTTTGCCCATTCAGTATCATGTTGAATTTAGGTTTATCATAGATAGCTCTTATTATTTTGAAGTATGTTTATTCAGTGCCCACTTTGTTGAGGGTTTTTAACATTAAGCAATGTTAAATTTTATCAAAAGCCTTTCTGAACCTATTCAAATAGGCATTTTTGTTGTTGTTGTTTTTAGTTCCGTTTATATGATTAATTGCATTTATTGATTTGTATATGTTGAACCAACATTGCCTCTTAGAGATAAAGTCTCTTCGATTGTGGTGGATTGTCTTTTGTATGTGCTCCTGAATTCAGTTTGCTAGTATTTTGTTGAGGATTTTTGTATCTATGTTCATCAAGGATATTGGCCTGAAGTTTCTTGTTGTATCTCTGCCAGGTTTTGGTATCAGCATGATGCTGTCCACAAAGAATGAATTGGGGAGGAGTCCTTCCTCTTTAGTTTTTTGGAGTAGTCTCAGTAGTAATGGTACCAGCTCTTCTTTATACATCTGGTACAACTGGGCTGGGAATCCATCCAGTCCTGGTCTTCTTTTGGTTGGTTGGTAGGTTGTTGTTGTTGTTGTTGTTGTGTGTGTGTGTGTGTGTGTGTGTGTTTAGAGACAGAATCTCGCTTTGTCACCTCCCAGGTTCAAGCAGTTTTTGTGCCTCAGCCTCCCAAGTAGCTAGGACTACTGGTGCACTCTACCACACATGGCTAATTTTTTGTATTTTAGTAGAGACAGGGTTTCACCATGTTGCCCAGGCCGGTCTCAAACTCCTGAGCTCAGGCAATCTGCCCCGCTCAGCCTCCCAAAATGCTAGGAATAGAGGCCTGAGCCACTGATTGGCAGGCCTTTTATTTACTGATTCAATTTCAGAACTCATTATTGGTCTGTTTAGGGATTCAAATTCTTCATGGTTCAATCTTGGGAGACTGTATGCTTCCAGGAATTTACTCATTTCTTTCAGGTTTTCTAGCTTGTGTGCACATAGATGTTCATAGTAGTGTCTGAGGGCATTTAGCATTTCTTTTGGGTCAATGGTAGTGCCCCTTTTGTCCTTTCTAATTGTGTTTATTTGGATCTTCTTTTTTTATTAGTCTAGCTAGCAGTCTATATATCATTAATTTTTTCAAATAATAAATATTCTTTGATTTTTTTCACATGGTTTTTTATGTCTCAATTTCCTTCAACTCAGCTTTTAGTTCTTTCTTGTCTTCTACTAGCTTTGGGGTTGGTTTGCTCTTGTTTCTCTAGTTCCTCTAGTTGTGCTATTGTGTTCTAATTTGAGACCTTTCTAATATTTTGATGTTGGTGTTTAGTGCTATAAACTTCCTTCTAAACATGAAAACACTGAGTACTGATAAGTGTTTTATGAAAGACAGAAGCCAATTTCTGGACACCAACACTGTGGTTATGGCTGAAAAGCTCTATCGATGAAGTGATTACGTCTTAAAATAATGTGGGCTGTGTGTGTGTGTGACAATTATATGTCAATGTAGGCTCATTGATTGTAACAAATGTACCACTGTGGTGCAAGGTGTCAGTAGCAGAGGAGGTTGTGCATTGTGGAGACAGAGAGTACATGGGAACTCTCTGTATTTTCTGTTCAGTTTTACTCTGAACCTTAGCCTGCTCTGAAAAGTAAAGTTCATTAAAAATAAAAAAGAAAAACCCAGAGATAACATATGATACAATTATAGACTGATTGCATTTATGAACATAAATGTAAAAAAAAAAATTAATTTTTTTTTACCAAGTAAAATTCAATGGTATGTTAATATATCATAACCAGTTAGGATTTACTATGCAAAAGTTTCAATATTAGAAAATGTATTAATGTAATTCTCTGTTAGCAGATTAAAGTCAAAAGCTTTTGGTCTTTTCAACAGAGGTTGAAAAAATGAGTATTCATTTATGATTTTAAAAAGTCTTTTAAACTAGGTATAGAGGAAATATCTTTGATGAGGCAAAACTTATATTCAAGAACTGATAGCATACTTAATGGTGAAATATTACCATAATCAGGAATAAAACATGGACAGCCACCTTTACCACTCTGGTTTTGGCCAATGTATGAACAAGAAGCTGGTATGAAAAGTATAAATGATAAAACTGACAAAAGGCATAAATGACCTATAAATCACAAAACTGACATTATTTCACATGACATCATCATCTACCTAGACAGGCTGAGGAAATAATCTCTGTACAGAGAAAATAATTTGTGTACAGAGAAACAAATTAATGTATTTAAAAATGAATATCAATTTATTATGATAAGAAATTTTCAAATTTAATTCTCTGTAAGCCATTAAGTACAACTTACAAATCTTTGTTTTCTTTTTATATGTGTAGAAAATAAGATCATTTTACTTGATAAAAAACAATTTGAGTAACTTAAGTTTTATAGACTACACTCCTTAAAAATTAGACCTATTTACAACTTACATTCTCTTAAAGGAAATAAAATCCACTTATAAATTTTATAAATTTAATTTCCTTCAAAGCCTTAAAAAATGCCTATCATAATAAGAAAATCCTTTCTGTTACTTTCACAATTCTTGTAAGTCCAGTGAGTTAAACCTATAAAAAAATAGTGTAGCTCACCTTATTTAAACATTCTAATACTATTTTCAGATTTGGTCAAATTATCTTACACATTTTAAAATAAAGCCCTCATTCTAAAAGTCAATTATTCATACACATTCCAAACTGAAGTCACAAGGCGAATCTGCCGAATAGCCTAATATGTCAATGTAGAATTCAGACTGACCTAAATTATCCTAAATGTAACACACACATATCAATAATTTAGATTTTATTTTCTTTAGAATATATTACATTCTAAAATTCCATGAGATTGGAAACATACTACTTGCAAAGAGGACAGTTTTACCATTGCTAGCAAGCTGGGTTTTATCATCTCAAGAGAGCAGAGGTTACGAAATCTGAACCCGGGGGCTGTATATCCAGCATGACTCTCTCCTTGTCAGCAATAGAAACTATGAGCTCCTTTCATAGTTGCCAAGACAACAGAGACTCTAAGTATAAAGCCTTCAAATGGGTTCAAATTACAAGTTACCCAATTTTTCCATCTGATTTAAGTCTACAACCTTCCACTGAGGTTGCCGATAACTCTGTTCAACTAATCTCTTTACTTCCTGATTGAATTCTGAATTCTTTACATAGTCTTTCCCTCTGATTGTATACAGAATCTTATAGATACTTGAACATTTGCATATCTCTCACACCTTTGAGTCTGAGGTAAAAATATCAGTCATTCTAATGAAGTCTGCCTACAGAAGTAAAACAAATCAATTAAAGGAGTGTTTAATAAAATGTCTGCATACAAAATATTTTTAGAATCTCGACACCAGCATTTAAGAAATATAATAGCAATGGCAAGAAAAACTATAAAATACCAGCACCAAACCTGTTAAGAAATGTGGAAAACCCATATAACAAATACTCGAGAACCCTACTCAGTAACATAAAAGATCTCAATAAGTGAAGATGGAAACTGTGGATGTGTTCTGGGTGGGAAGGCTTAACACTGTAAAGCTGTCATATCATTCCCAAATTAAGAAAGCTGATGAAATTCTCATTTTTATGAAATTTGAAAAACTGATTCTCAACACACCAGATTTTTTTAAATGAACGAAGAAAAATGAAATGGAACTTGCCCTATCTAATGTTAAAGTATTCTAAAAAGCTATAGTAATTAACAAGCTATTAGCTCCTGTATAAAGATAATCATTGAACAGAACAGAAATTCTCCAAACAGACTAATAAATGAATCACAATTTGGTTTATAATAAAAATGGCATTTCTAACCAGAAAGAAAAGTGTGAACTATCAATAAATGGTGTTGGAAAATTTAGGAAAAATATAGATACCTACTTTATACTATGATAAACTTCAGATGAATTAAAAACTTCAACTTGAAAAACAAACTGTAAGAGTATTAGAAGGAAAGATGAGGAAATATTTCATTGGGGTAAGGTCTTCTTAAGCAGCACACAAAAACTATTAATACATAAAGGAAAAAATACTACTTTTTTCCATATAAATTTCTTCTAAATAAAATATGCTGTCTTAAAAGTTAAAAATAAAACACAAATGATAGGCTGGGAAAAAATATTTGTCAAGCATGTAATTCACAATTAGTATCCAATGTAAAAACTTCCTACCTGTGATGTTTAAAAGATGAACATGCCAATGAAAAAATGTGTAAAGAATATGAACAGGCCTTTAACAGCTGAAAAGTACAAATGGTCCCCAAACATGAACAGATGGTCAGCCTTGGTCCTAATGGGAGGAATACAAATAAAAACAACACTGAGATATCAGTTTCTACTCAGGAGATTGGAAAAAATGTATAGCTTGATAATATCCAGCATTAGCAAGTGTGTAGTGGAATGAAACCCTCAGTTTGTCTTGATAGGTATAATCTAAATTTAAAATAAGGCCAGGTGCAGTGGCTGACGCCTATAATTCCAGCAGTTTGGGAGGCCAAGGCGGGAGGATCACTTGAGCTCAGGAATTCAAGACCATCCCTCCTGGGCAAGATAGTGAGACCTCCATCTCTATAAAATAAAAGTTAAAATAAATACTTTTAAATCATTGACCTAAAGCTTTCATTTTTAGAAATCTATGTTAAATAAATATTTGCACACATAAACAGATATGTTAAAAATACCACGGCATCACATCAGTAAAAAATTAAACACAACTTAAATGTCTATCAGTAGAATCGTGGTTGGATAAATTATGAGCCATCACTATTATGGAATAATGTACATCACTGAAAAGCAAAATACATGTTCAGTGAAAACAAATATTATTGAATAACATGTATTATGAACCCATTAAAAAATGCAAACACAACCCATAATATATGTGGCTTCATGTCCACATATGTTATGTAAAAGTATAGCAAAGGACTAGAAGGTTACAGGCCAAACTACTGACTCCAGGTCATCTTTTGAAAGGGTAGTTGGAAAGGAATATTGAAGAAGAGGGTTGTTGTTATAGTTATCTGGCTCCTTTACTTCAAAAGTTGTTTTGCCATCATAGCTTTTGGCTAAATAGTAAAATAAATCCATGCTCTTCTTGGATGTTCCCCTGGCGTTACCTCTGAGCTCCTTTAGCAGGTAGAACAGACAAGAGGGAAGATGTAGCATCTGGAATTGTGTCCCTCATCTCAGATGTCTTCGCTTGTGGATTTTTGTGCTTTGGTTTATTCATTCATATATCTGTCATTTTTTCTTTCTTTAAATAGTATTTTACTCAAGCAGGACATATAAAGTGTTAACCTTCATTCATCAGAGCTAGCCCCACTCCCATATTCTGGAAAAAAATTCAAGCAAGACCCGTTACTTCACTGTTAGTTTAGGAAACAAAACTCCTACAGTCACTTTATGTCATAATCACAGCCTCTGTTAATTGGTGAAGTAATTAATTGTCCAGTCCTATGTAAGAATCAAACTCTGAACGTGTGTCCTGCTAAGTCATCTCTCCTCTCGCAGTTGAGTCCTGCTTTAAGGCTGGCCCTTCCTGGTGGAAAAGGGATCATTGTTCTTTTCCTTTTACCTGTGTAGTGTTTCTCCTTCTCTTCCAGATTGCTACATAGGGCCCAAACAGGAGGAAGAAGGAGAAGAAGCCAGGAAATTTGTTGACTGTTTTTGTCATATGTTGGCTTTGTCATTTCTGAACATTTTAAGTTCTTCCATGGGCCGCATTGGCCACCTGGGTAAAAAGGCTACACTGTATTACACACAATGCTACCTGCGCCCACGTCCTCAGAGCTGACTATGCTGCTTGCAGACTGTTTTCCTTAGAAAAAGAAAAGAGGCGCCGGGCGCGGTGGCTCAAGCCTGTAATCCCAGCACTTTGGGAGGCTGAGGCGGGTGGATCACGAGGTCAAGAGATCGAGACCATCCTAGTCAACATGGTGAAACCCCGTCTCTACTAAAAATACAAAAAATTAGCTGGGCATGGTGGTGCGTGCCTGTAATCCCAGCTACTCAGGAGGCTGAGGCAGGAGAATTGCCTGAACCCAGGAGGCGGAGGTTGCGGTGAGCCGAGATCGCGCCATTGCACTCCAGCCTGGGTAACATGAGTGAAACTCCGTCTCAAAAAAAAAAAAAAAAAGAAAAAGAAAAGAGGCTTCCTAGCTAGACAGGTGGCCCTGATTTCTTTAGGGTTGGACCCATTCTTTATCTACTTGAAGTTATGCCCTTAAGCCAAACAAAGCAGGTATTTAACAGAATAACAAAAAGACATATCTCATGCCCATGAGGAGCTCACAGGAGGAAATTGCCATATTGCCAGTTTATCATTTTTCTCACCTATCCTAGTGCCCTGTTATTGGTCCTGCCTCAAAATTCCCATGGTATTTAGATTTTGGACCAATTACTGTCATCTCTGATTGTGTCTGTCTTCACTTGCTCTCCAGCATTTGCACTCATGTACGTCTCACCTCGTGTTCCCATCTAGAGGGGATGCTTCTTGCAGACAATGGCTGCCTCCGACTAGCTCAGGGCTGTGCACACAGGAACACAAAACTTATGTGAGGCTTTGAATCCTTGTGATTTAGGATCCAGCACCTAGGAGCTCCAAAAGGCCTGACACGTGTCTCTCCCACCTCCTTTTCACATGCTAATAAGAGTGATTATATCAACAACTACCTACCCTGTGCCCATCACTGTACCAGACACTGTCAGTGATGTACATATCTGAGGCCACTTTCCTCATGAGTTTACATTCAGGATGGTGGGATGGGAGGAACAAAATAAAACCAGCATCAAGTGAGCAGATGACTGAATAGAAAATTCGTAAATTGTGGGCCGGGTGCAGTGGCTCATGTTTGTAAGCCCAGCACTTTTGGGAGGCTGAGGTGGGTGGATCATTTGAGGTCAGAAGTTCGAGACCAGCCTGGCCAACATGGTGAAACCCCATCTCTACTAAAAATACAAAAATTAGCTAGGCATGATGGTGGATGCCTATAATCTCAGCTACTAGGGAGGCTGAGGCAGGAGAATCACTTGAGCCTGGGAGGCGGAGGTTGCAGTGAGCCGAGATTGCACCATTGCACTCTAGTCTAAGTGACAGAGTGATATTCTGCCTAAAAAAGAGAGAGAAAAAGAAAAGAAAATGTATGTGGACATGCTAGGAAGGAAGTAAAAAGGTGATGATTGAGAATAATGGGTTGTGGAGGAAAATATAGGTGGTAAGAAAGGACATAAAGGAAAGTGACATTTAAGCTGAGACTGCAGGGATGTGCCTGCCATTCACAGGGTGAGGAGGAAAATTCCAAAGTAAAGGGTATAGTCTCTGAGGCAGAAAGCAGCTGGCTTCTCCAGGGAACTGAGAGAGAAAACAGTGTAGTAGGAGAGGGAGACACTGCCACTAAGTGCAGTAATAGAGGAGTGGACCTGACTCAAGTCGAGTAGGGCCTTGGACATCATGGTATGGAGTTTGGATCCTATTCTAGATCTAAGGGAAAACCACTTAGGGTGTTTAGGATGGAGGAGCCAAGTTACATTTTAGGAGCCCTTGCTTGCTTGCAGTATGGAGATTGGGGTTGGAGGGACAAGAAGGGAATAAGTAGAAAATGTTGCATTGTTCTTGGTTGAAAAAGTAAGATGGTGCTTCTAATTATAATGAATGTATATAAAAATGTAGAGAAATTAGTACTTTTTTATATAAATTGGAGGCAGAATTAGCAATATTTGCTAATGGATTAGATGTGGGCTGAGGAAGTTGGGAGAGAGAAAAGACATGAAACTGGATGTATTTCTGTGAGACATATAAGGAGAGATGTAAATAAGGCCATTAAATATGTTAGTCTAGAGCATTGGTTCTTCATCCTCAATGTGCATCCCAATCAGCTGAGAGCTCCTTAACTCACAGACTGCTGGGCCCTACCTCCATTGTTTCTGATTAAGAAGGGCTGGGTGAGCTAGGCACAGTGGCTCACACTTGTAATCCCAGCACTTTGGGAGGCCGAGGGGGGTGGATCATCTGAGGTCAGGAGTTGGAGACCAGCCTGACCAACATGGAGAAACCCCATCTCTACTAAAAATACAAAATTAGCCCGGCCTGGTGGCACATGCCTGTAATTCCAGCTACTTGGGAAGCTGAGTTAGGAGAATCACTTGAACCCAGGAGGCAGAGGTTGCAATGAGCCAAGATTGCACCATTACACTCCAGCCTGTGCAACAAAAGCAAAACTCGGTTTCAAAAAAAAGAAGGACTGGATGGGGTCTGAGAATTTGCAATTCTAAGAAGTTTCCAGGTGATGCTGTTGCTACTGGTCCAGGGTTCCCACTTTAAGAACCACTGGTTAAGACAGAGGATAATTCTAGGAGTCTAGGAGTCATCAGCATAAAGATAATATTTAAATCCATGGAACTAGATGGGGTTGCTTAATGAAGCTGTGCCAAGAAACAAGAGAAAGAAGCTCCAGATTAAGTAAAGAATGGGTAGAGAAGAAAGACCCAGGAGAAGTAGGATCAGAGGAGTAGGAAGAAAACCAAGAGTGTGAAGTTTCAGAAGCCAGGCAAATGAGGGCCTCAGGTCCAGATTGATTGATGTTTGTGATAAATACTGTTAAGAAATAGAATAAGAAGAGAGCAGTGAAGTGTCCATCGGTTTGTCAATATTAGAAACATGATTAGGAGCAAGTACGTTACAGATTCACCAAATCCTTCAAAAATTTTATTATATTAGTTCAGCTGGCCCTCTGTATCCACGGGTTCCTCATCCACAGATTCAACCAGGCACGGATTGAAAATATTTAAAATAACAACAGCAATAAAAATAATACAAAAAAACAAGGCTTAAAAACTCTTTACATAGTATGTAGTGTATTAGGTATTATAAATAACGTAGAGATGATTTAAGATACACAAGAAGATGTGCGTAAGTTATATGGAAACACTGCACAGTCATATATCAAGGACTTGGGCGTCTGCCAATTTTGGCATCAGTGTGAGTCCTGGAACCAATTCCTAGCAGATCCAAGAGATAACTGTACTGTCGTTTCCATTTTATAATGAAGGAAACTGAGGCTCAGGGGGAGATTATACAGGTTCCTAGGGCAACAAAGGGCCTGAAACCCAGATATTTTTTCTCCTAACATCCTAGGGAACGTGAATATTGCTGCATCCTCCACTTGCTGCTAAAATGCATACGGCTAGCCCACCTTTGGCAAAACCTTCAAGTAGGTATCCTGGTCATTGCTCCCCAAGGCACCGAGTACCTGTGGCTGCTCCCACATTCTTGGCAATGATGGCCTCTTCCCTCCATGTTCACCTGCCTTCCCGGGGAGCTCTTCGTGTCTCCCAATAATTTCATTTGCTTCCCAACCTCAAAACCAACCTGGACTTCATTCCTTCTTAATAGCATACACTCCTCTGTGATCAAGTGATAATGGATGAAAGTGGTTGCTAATCGGTAGTGTGCAGGAAAGGTTTAACAACTGTCTTTCTGAACAGAGGAAAAGCCCTGATTTGTAGTATTTGATGATTGCAGGGTGCCGATGGCTGATTACAAGTGATCCATGTGATATGACCATAGAGGTAGGGGGAGAGATGAACACAGTTGTCTCTCATGAGATGCTGTGAACTAATTTAAAACGCTGATTTTCAGGTAGCATATTTCCTTTCTAAATGTGGCCTTCCAGAGACACTGTCTTAGCCACAGGTTATAGAGACTTCAGGCCATCTGCTCAGCTAGTGGAAGGAGATGTCAGGAACACAGAGGCCTGTGTACACTCTTTAGCCATATCTCCTCAATGTCCAGTCTAGCTCAGGAGCAGAAGGTATGATAGTTTAAAAGCTGGCATTTGTTACCTTCTCTGGTTTCTAGGGTTCTAGAATATTCTTTTATGAGGATTACAGGCTTGTTCTTCATTGGTGTCAGCAGGTGTTTCTGACGGCTGGAGCAGGAAAGAGAATTGGAGTCTAGAATAAGGCTTGCTGTCTCTTGCCAGAATGCAGAAGTTTACAGTGGAGATCAGATATACGTCTTGTTCATGACCATATGCTATTCTGTCCTGGAATCTGAGGAGGAGGCCACATCATCACACAGGCAGGAATGTCTGCTGAGGGCTCAGTCCTGAGGCATAAGGGATTTCTAATTACCTCGTGCAACTTCCACTGGCTCTTACTCTTGTATTCCTAAAAGCACAGGCCACTGAATTGGTCTCCTGGGAGTTATGTGATGTGCTTTTTTAGTGAACAGTGTTGTAGTAATTGTACTTCATACCATGTAGTAATTGTAATAATCATAACTCACGTAGTGAGTTGGTGGGGAGTGGGGACAAATGGGAGGAAGCAGAGAAGAGGATGAGAGCAGCAAGAGGCAAAACTTGGCCCTGCTGATGTGGAAGGGGGAGAAGATGGCTGTGAGAGCAATTGAAACTTTGCAGAAGGTGTTTTTTTGCAGTCATATTTTATGGCTGTGTGCTTTGCAAGTAGATACAGTTCATTTGGAAACAAATTGAGGCTCAAGGTCATTTTTTTCGGTTGAAAAATAAAGATGCCTGAGAATGAATTATACTTCAGGCTGGATGTGATGGCTCATGCCTGTAATCCAGAACTTTGGGAGGCTGAGGTGGGAAGATTGCTTGAGGCCAGGAGTTCGAGACCAGCCTGGACAAAATAGCGAGACCTTGTTTGCAAAAACATAAAAATAAAAGATAAAGAATTACACTTCACTGCTTTTTAGGGAGCTGATCGCATTGTCAGGTGTTTGTCTTATGGGCAGCTGGAAGGATCATGGCACTGGCCAAAGAGGCTTCTGAAAAGATTTTATACCAGATATCCAATGCAGTGCTTCTTTTTCTGGGCAAATTCTCATTTATAGGACTGTTGTTCTTTGTATAAATTGCACAGACATAGATGTCCATGGGCTGCCAGAGGTACTCATAGGATGATACTTGAAAGTCACACACTTTCATCCGATGCTCTCAGGTGCAAATATGCCCACACATGCATGTAGGCATGCAAATGTGTCAAAATAACACTAATATTTATAATAATACTTTGCAATCTATACTGCCTTTCATCTGTACATCTCGGGTTACTTTGCAAGCATTCATTAATTCTCCCAACATTCCTCTGAGGAAGGTAAATATTATTATCCTCCTCTTTACAGATGAAGCAATTGAGTCAGATAAGTGATTTGCCTGAGGCTAGTTAGGGAGTGTGGGTGGAAAGCTGAGATTAAGAGCTCAGAGTTCCTAGAGATGTCCATTAGGGAAGAAACTCAGTAGTGAAAACACTGAGGGCGCTGTGGCATGCAACACACTGGGAGGTTGCCAGCGGTCGCATTTTCCTGTTAAATCTCTCACCATGGTAATAATAGCTACTACTTATTAGACATTTACTATGTTTGGGGTGTTTTACATATATTATTTCCTGTGCTCATATTAAAACTAGTATTATCCCATGGAACAGATAGGGAATTGAAATTTGCAGAGATGAAGTATCTTGTCCAAGATCACGTAGTTAATAACTGCCTGGGCTGGAATTCAAACCCAGATCTGTTTGCTTCCCAAGGCTGTGTTCTTGTCCCCAATACGTACCTCATGCTCCTCTGAAAATTGCAGGGAGTTACCTTTCTACCTTTCCAAGTCTCTTCCTTTTAGTCTTTGAGCCCTTATTTGTCCTAGCTGTCTACCATCAATTTCCTTGTCTTTGACAAAGTTTAGAGGCTGATATTTACAGCATCTCTGATCTGTACAGATGAGTTTTAAGCACAGGAAAGGGGAGTCACTAAGGTAAGAGGCATGAATCATAAGTCAAGAGAGGAAACTTGAATTAGTACTACTTTTTGCTTTGCTTTGTGTTATTTCTGGTGAAATAATACCACTCAGCATCCTTTAAGCTGAACAAGGAAATACCACAAAAACAGAATATGTATGGATTCTTCAAGTAAAAAGCCAAAGGACTTAGAGAAAAATGTAAGTTGATCTTAGTTTTCCTCTCATCTGCAGACTCCTCAGAGTTCTACCGCTTTCAGGAACTGAACTGAGCCCCAAGACTTTGATAACTCAGCTTTCATTCAGAATGGTATATCTCATGTGCTGGGGTAGCCATGCAATTTATGGAGTTGACAAAGGATTTCTAGAAAGATCTGGGAGCCTGTAGAATAACTGCTGACATGGGAATGAGCTTGAGAAATGGTGTACCTCAGAGACACACCCAATGGTGGCAGCCTAGTCAGTGTGCAGGAGGTGGCCTGGATCACCCTCTGCAGCAGTTCCTGGAGTGAGGAGTCGTAAGAACCAGCCTCAGTCCACCATTGCCTGGTTGAGAGTGTAGGGAGAAAGATACAGGAAGGGGCTCCTAAGATTCAGCCAACCAAACCAAAGCAGATAGGATCCGTACCTTTTGGAATTAGACTCTGAGAAGTTGGCTGTTTAGTTTGATTCGTTTTATAAGAAAGATAAGAAAAATCAAATTTTAATCATGACTCATTTGAAACTGTATTTTTCTTGGAGAAGTGAGAAGTAGCTTATAAAAATCAGTGATTATACAGGAATTTGAACCCAGATGACCTGTTTTGTTCAAATTCTTTTATAATTAGTTTAATTGTAATCCCAGTGCCCCTTCCCACCCATGCCCCCTCCTCACACAATCTATACATAGTTTCTACCATGCTGTTGTAGTATATTTAAAAGCAAGACTTTAAAAAAATGATTATACATAGGTAGGACTTTCAGTGCTAAAATCTAGGGAGAGCCAGGCAAACTGGGATGAGTTGGTTACCCTAGTTCATGAGGATGTTAAACTGAAAGAGATCCAACCCAAGTTTTGAAGGCATCCAATTGTTTGAAATGCACCAAACTGTTAACAGATACATCCCCAAATATCAACATAAGGCCACTCTCCACCCTGCCCCATGGAAGAAATTAGCACTATACAAATTACAGTTCGCCATAAACATTGGAAAACATTTAGGAAAAATCTAACATTAATTTTTTGTCTATCTTCAAAGTCACAGAATGAAGATTCTGCTGATGTTTCGGTTTTTAGTATGAAAGAGAAAAACAGAGCCGGGCGCAGTGTCTCATGCCTATAATCCCAGCACTTTGGGAGGCCCAGCCGGGCACATCACTTGAGGTCAGGAGTTTGAGACCAGCCTGGCCAACATGATGAAACCCCATCTCTACTGAAAATACAAAAATTAGCTGGGTGTGGTGGTGCGTGCCTGTGGTCCCAGGTCCTTGGCAGGCTGAGGCAGGAGAATTGCTTGAACCTGGGAGGCAGAGTTTGCAGTGAGCTGAGATCTCACCACTGCACTCCATCCTGGGTGACAGAGACTCCATCTCAAAAAGAAAAAAGAAAGAGAAAAACAGAAAGACAAAAATCCCACAATGTTCATTCTGGACACAGATATAAACACTTTTGAAAATCATTAAGTGGAGGCAGTCCTGGTAATAGGACTGTAATGGTAATTGGCTATGCGGCAGGGCCTACACCTGCTTTGAATGAATGCAGGGATCTGCAGAAAGCTGAGTCCAGTGTGGAGTGGCGGGGTTGGGTGACGTGCTCCCATACTCCTGCTTAACCACATCATTAAAGAGCAGAAACCTCTTCTTGTAATCCTCTCCTATAGGACAGCAGGGAGTGTTAGCATATTTGGACTGCTTCACATTCCTTCTTGCCTACTTTTGAGAACATACTACATTTTAAAACTTGTTGGTTTCTTTCATGTTTTATTTGACCCTATGTAATTGCATTCCTGAAGGAATAACAGGCCCCCCTAGTGATTTACACCCTGTATTAAATGTCAGTTTTGAAGAGACACAGTTAACAGTTTGGTTTAACCTCCTGCCTTCCCTCTCTCTATTAGCTTAGACCTGAATTTGAGCTCCAGCTCTGAGAACTCTGAGGGGGGGATGAAAATGAGCTGAAGCAGCAGCAGTGGTGAAGGCAGCTTCTCAGCTCTTGCTCTTCTTACGCCTTTCCCCTGAATGTAAAGACGCTCCCTTTTTTCTTTAGGCGATTTGTACTTACTGTTTACTTCTGTCCCAACACGGTGGTGAGGACAGTGAGTCAGAACCACATACTGCACTCACTGGGGTTCTGTTTCATGTTGTCACTCATTGCTCCAGCCCCAGGGACACCAGCAATGGCCATAAACCATGATTCTACCTCATCTGTACAGTACCCAAAGAGTAGTGGGTTTGATGAAACTGGGCAGAGGGAGGGGGGAAATATTTTAATAATTTGCCTTATTTTATTTACATATTTAGTTGTTATAATGTTATTGTTTATTAAAATTTCATTGGCTCTGGTAGATTCACTTAAATATATTTAACAATTGCTTAATTACCTGTTGTAATGTCATATTCCCTCTGTGTGTGTGTGTGTGTGTGTGTGTGTGTGTGTGTTTAAAATCCTGTGTTATAACCTGACAAGCAACATAAGCAATCACTATTACTTTCAGGAATTCATATAAAAACATGAAACAAAAAAAATTTTGTGTTAAAAACAATTGTCTACACAGAGCACACACTAAAGTCGTCCTCTGGTCTGTTCTGCTCTTCCCACCCTCCCAGTTTTTCTCCAATGACCACAGTCTATAAGGCTTGATTAGAAACGGCTGCAACTTTATACTAGGGAAGAATAAATTAGGAAGTAAGGGCAAGTGTGCTCAACTCTGCCCATATAAAGAAGTGGTCTAGTGTCATCATGTCAGCACCTGAGACCTTAATCCCCAACTCCCACTCAGGGGTCACTTATAAGCCATTAGCCAAGAGGGAGAAAAATTAACCCTGACTTGTGAGATTAGAAAGCTTGGCTCTTTATGCATGTATTTGTTTTGATCTTATTTCCATTTTCTTTTCTTTTCTTTTCTTTTTTTTTTTTTTTTTT
>NW_016107722.1:750898-757259 GCF_001604975.1 Cebus imitator | reverse complement strand
GGAGTGCAGTGGCAAAATCTCGGCCCACTGCAACCTCTACCTCCTGGGTTCCAGTGATTCTCCTGCCTCAGCCTCCTGAGTAGCTGGGAATACAGGCATGTGCCACCATGCCCACCTAATATTTGTATTTATAGTAGAGACTGGGTTTTACCATGTTAGTCAGGCTGGTCTTGAACTGCTAACCTTTGATCCGCCCGCCTCGGTCTTTCAAAGTGCTGAGATTACAGGCATGAGCCACCGTGCCTGGCCTATTTTCATCTTTTCTCCTAAATTACTTAAGGTGGTTTGTAAAATGGATAAAATATAAAAATGAAGGAATCATAGCAAAGAGAAAATGAGGATAGGAGCAACAAGGCAATCTCAGACAAATGAGTACCCATGAAATACAAAGACGCTGGCCAACTGTTGAAATAAAGCACAATCATCCTCACTACCACTAATGCAACTAATAGCCACTGCTAAAATGATATAGTTAACACAAGTGATTGTACCATTACTATGGAAACCATCGAAAATGACAGTTAAGGCTTGTGTTCCATTCCAAGTGATTCATATTTTCTAGTTGTCGGGTCCTGCAGAGATAGATCCTATCTCCCGGAAACAGTAGAAGAAAAAACTTGAAGTTCATCTTCCATTCACAAATATCTGTTTCCAAGACAGCTTTTATATTTGTTTATCATTTATAATTTTCTTAGTGCATTACTATTATTAATACTATTGTATTTTCATTATTATTCTTATTGTCAAAACTCTGATGGCTATGGTGTAACACCTAATAATAAAGCCTGCAAGCCTAATATATTATAACCATATTTTATAATGTTACAGAAAGAGCCTAGGACAGTGATTTTGGTCTTCTTTTATTTAAGTCATATCAACATAGAAAAAGGCCATGATAATCTTCCTTGTGATCATGTGCACTTGCAAAAATTCTCTCCAGAACAAGACACACTGTTTTTATGAAATTTAAATTTTCACCAGGGAAAATCCACTCATAACCATATTATGAATGTGTACTCTAAGAAAGCCATCACTTGGGAACTTAAGAGAATCTATATCCAGTGCCAATAATTCCCAGATCCGTTTTTAAAACCCTCTTGCCTCAAAAGAACTACCTTATGATTAGCATCAGACACAACTAACTGCTAGATTTCAATATGTGTGAAACTGCCCACATAGCTGAGATTGCACACTGCGGGGGCATTGAGCTCTGGGCTCAAATCCTGTCTCTTCTACTTCCCTGTTTGTGGGGCAGATTAGTTAACCTCCTGTAGCCTCAGTTGTCTTGTAGTAAAAATGGAGCTAAAGTAATAACTGCAACTCATAAAGTTGTTGTAGGGATTAAATGAGATAATGTATGCTAAGAGGTTAACATAGTACATGTGTGTGAGTGTGTCTGTGTGTGTGTGTGTGTGTGTGTGTGTAGAGTGAGCACTGAAAAAGTGTCAGTTATGTTTATGCACACTATTTTCCTATCTAAAATTAAAAATTTAAGATAGAAATATTCAACTTCTTGGAATTTCTTATTCATTTATTTATCTATTTAATAAAAACATATTGCTTTTATGGCAGGTACTGCTTTAAATATTTTTAAAATTTACTCATTTAATCCTTATAAAATTTTAATTTTTGTATACTGTTTAGAGAAGCCTTTGTACCTTATTTGATGACTTATTTTGTGATATTGTAGAGCTGCTCATCAATGCCAGTGTTTCCATCTCTTGGCCCTTGAAAATTGAGGCAGAAATAAAACCACATATTAAGTGCCCTGGCCAGTTTGATATGTGACATGTAGAGTGAAACTACTGCTTTGTAAGGTGAATACTCATTATTTCCATTCTAAAATTACAGATTGTTATATCATGGATTTTCTTAAAATGGTCTTTCTAGAGTAGGGTTAGCAGTTTGCAAAACTGATGAAAGCAATATTCTAAAATCTCTGCATCTGTTGTTTAAATTTGCGTCTGAGCATCACTTGGTGTGTTTATCTGGTGAAAAGGTTTATCTTCCATGAATTCTCTGCTTCCACCCTTTGCCCATTTTTCTGTTGAATAGCTTGTCCTTTCTAATATTATTTAATTATTTAATTTATTTAATTAATGTTATTTTAATATAGTTCACAGATTTATTATATTTATGTATTTAAACATTTTAATTATTAATAATCATTTAATAATTTAATATTATTGCTTGTAAGAATTATTTACCTATTGATACTAATCCTTAATATATATCATATATAAGAATGTCTTATTGTATATAAATTATATCTTATAAAAGTAATTATGTTTATTCCAGAAAATGCAGAGAAACAAAAGAAGAAAATATTTTTCACATAATTCCCATAGCTAGGAACATCTATGACTATCCTTTTTAGTCCTTTTTCATGCAAATGTATATGTATTTTTTATATGTTTTATAATCTGACTTTCCTTATTATCTATATCTCTTGCACATGTTTCCACATTACTGCTTGTCTACAATATAATTTGTTTCTGGATAGAATTCCATTATATTGCTGTACAATAATTCATTTAATAATCTATATTTAGACAATTTTGGCAATTATTTTCAAAAAATACTTGATGCAATTATATTAATTACTTATTTAATTTAAAAAATTTTGTAATTGCATTTTAGGTTTTGGGGTACATGTGAAGAACATGCAAGATTGTTGCATAGGTACACACATGGCAGTGTGATTTGCTGCCTTCCTCCCCTTCACCTATATCTGGCATTTCTCCCCATGCTATCTATCTCTCCCCACCTCCTCACCCCCCCCATTTCCCCCCAACAGACCCCAGTGTGTAGTGCTCCCCTCCCTGTGTCCATGTGTTCTCATTGTTCAACACCCGCCTATGAGTGAGAACATGTGGTGTTTGATCTTCTGCTCTTGTGTCAGCTTGCTGAGAATGATGATTTCCAGGTTCATCCGTGTCCCTACAAAGGACACGAACTCATCTTTTTGATGGCTGCATAATATTCCATGGTGTATATGTACCACATTTTCCCTGTCCTGTCTATCATCGATGGGCATTTGGGTTGGTTCCAGGTCTTTGCTATTGTAAACAGTGCTGCAATGAACATTTGTGTGCACGTGTCCTTACAGTAGAACGATTTATAATCCTTTGGATATATACCCAGTAATGGGATTGCTGGGTCAAATGGAATTTCTATTTCTAGTTCCTTGAGGAATCGCCACACTGTCTTCTACAATGGTTGAACTAATTTACACTCCCACCAACAGTGTAAAAGTGTTCCTATTTCTCCACATCCTCTCCAGCATCTGTTGTCTCCAGATTTTTTAATGATTGCCATTCTAACTGGCGTGAGATGGTATCTCAATGTAGTTTTGATTTGCATTTCTCTGATGACCGGTGATGATGAGCATTTTTTTATGTTTTTTGGCCTCATGTATGTCTTCTTTTGTAAAGTGTCTGTTCATATCCTTCACCCACTTTTGAATGGGCTTGTTTGTTTTTTTCTTGTAGATCTGTTTTAGTTCTTTGTAAATTCTGGATATCAGCCCTTTGTCAGATGGGTAGACTGCAAAAATTTTTTCCCATTCTGTTGGTTGCCGATTCACTCTAATGACTGGTTTTTTTTTTGCCGTGCAGAAGCTGTGGAGTTTGATTAGGTCCCATTTGTCTATTTTGGCTTTTGCTGCCAATGCTTTTGGTGTTTTGGTCATGCAGTCCTTGCCTACGCCTATGTCCTGACTGGTTTTGCCTAGGTTTTCTTCTAGGGTTTTTATGGTGTTAGGTCTTATGTTTAAGTCTTTAATCCATCTGGAGTTAATTTTAGTGTAAGGCGTCAGGAAGGGGTCCAGTTTCTGCTTTCTGCACATGGCTAGCCAGTTTTCCCAACACCATTTATTAAACAGGGAATCTTTTCCCCATTGCTTGTTTTTGTCAGGTTTGTCAAAGATCAGATGGTTGTAGATATGTTGTGCTGCCTTTGAGGCCTCTGTTCTGTTCCATTGGTCTATATCTCTGTTTTGGTACCAGTACTATGCTGTTTTGATTACTGTAGCCTTGTAGTATAGTTTGAAGTCCGGTAGTGTGATGCCTCCTGCTTTGTTCTTTTTGTTTAGAATTGACTTGGATATGTGGGCTCTCTTTTGGTTCCATATGAAGTTTAAGGTGGTTTTTTCCAGTTCTGTGAAGAAGGTCACTGGTAGCTTGATGGGAATAGCGTTGAATCTGTAAATTACTTTGGGCAGTATGGCCATTTTCACGATATTGATTCTTCCTAACCGTGAACGTGAAATGTTTCTCCATCTGTTTGTGTCCTGTCTTATTTTGTTGAGCAGTGGCTTGTAGTTCTCCTTGAAGAGGTCCTTTACGTTCCTTGTTAGTTGTATTCCTAGGTATTTTATTCTCTTTGTAGCAATTGTGAATGGCAGTTTGTTCTTGATTTGGCTCTCTTTAAGTCTGTTATTGGTGTATAGGAATGCTTGTCATTTTTGCACATTGGTTTTGTATCCTGAGACTTTGCTGAAGTTGCTTATCAGTTTCAGGAGATTTTGGGCTGAGACTATGGGGTCTTCTAGATATACAATCATGTCATCTGCAACTAGAGACAATTTGACTTCCTCCTTTCCTATTTGAATACCCTTTATTTCTTTTTCTTGCCTGATTGCTCTGGCTAGAACTTCCAATACTATATTGAATAGGAGTGGTGAGAGTGGGCATCCTTGTCTAGTGCCAGATTTCAAAGGGAATGCTTCCAATTTTTACCCATTCAGTATGATATTGGCTGTTGGTTTGTCATAAATAGCTTTTATTATTTTGAGATACGTTCTGTCAATACCTAGTTTATCGAGGGTTTTTAGCATAAAGAGCTGTTGAATTTTATCGAAGGCCTTCTCTGCATCAATTGAGATAATCATGTGGTTTTTGTCTTTGGTTTTACTCTGTCACCCAGGCTGGATTGCAGTTGCATAATCATAGCTTACTTCATCCTCAAACTCCTGGGGTCAAGCAATCCTCCTGCCTCAGCCTCCTGATTAGCTGGGACTACAGGTCTATACCACCATGTCCAGCTAATTGTTTTTTTTCATAGCTTTTAGAGATATGGCCTTACTATGTTGTCCAGGTTTAATTACTTACCTAATATTTGTCCCTTCTGTTAGATTCATGACTTTTACATCTTTTTGAGTACAGCTCACGATAAGAAGTACATAGTAATCTGTGACCAAGCACTCACCTCTGTATGTGACATATGCATGTGACACATATGTAAGTGGAAAAAAGTCATGAAACAAAACTCACTTTCTGGTAATTTCTGTTCATTTCAATATCATTAAAATTTTTTTCTGGTCACAATCTACTAAATTTATTTCATGATCCACAGGTGAGCTTTTGCCTTCAGTGTGAAAATCAGTGCCTAAGTCACCTGTTCCAGGGGAACAGAGGCTGTGCTTGGCACGCAGGAGGCATTAATGCATTTATATTGAAGGAACAGCTTGTCTTGAAACCTTTGTGTTCATCCATGACAACCGGTTAAGTGACATAGTGCATGGTTACCTCTAAGGACTCTGAAGTCAGACCGTGAGGGTTTAAATACTGGCTCTGCCGTGTACTAGCTGGTGACCATGTGCAACTTACTTGACCTCCCTGTGCCTCATTTTCCTCAACTATGAGAATAATAATAGTGCCTAACTCATGGGATTGTTATGAAGATTAAATAAGTAAATTTGTAAAATATTTAAAACAGTACCTTTCACATAATAAGCAATATGTTTTAATTAAATAAGTAGGTAAATAAATAAGAAATTTCTAGAAGTTGAATTGTTAGATCAAAAGATATGTAAAAACTTAAGGCTTTTGAAATGCACAGGTAAACACAGCCCATCCCTCTCTCCTCTGCTCCCTGCAGTTTTTGAACCAGCTTTTATTCCCACCAGCAGTACAGACTTGTAGAAGTGATATCCTATGGTGATAGTCCCCGTTTATCACTCACCTGAGAATGAGTAGGCTGGTTATGAGTAAGAGCGGTAATGACTCTTTTAAGTAGTACAGGAAGAGAGGCCTCATCCAGTTGGTAATGAAAAGAGGCATTGAAGGGCTGCCTATCAACACTGGCAGCATCAGAGTAGGTGAAACCTCAGGGGTACTCTGCAAAGGGAGTGGGAGGACCTAGCAGGTGCCTGGGCAGTGAGCAGAAAGGAAGACACACAGGCAAACGCTCCTCTCCAGGGCACATCTTTCTTACTGCCATACTCGCCACTCTGCCACTTCTTGCTCTAAAATCCTGTCTCAAGGCCGGGCGCGGTGGCTCACGCCTGTAATCCCAGCACTTTGGGAGGCCGAGGCGGGTGGATCACGAGGTCAAGAGATCGAGACCATCCTGGTCAACA